>NC_041062.1:19703495-20003495 GCF_900634775.1 Gouania willdenowi
CATTAACAACTTTTTCACACTTACAACAGTTTTTTCAATATGCGTATTCCATGTTAGCCTCTCATCCATCCACATTCCGAGAAATTTAAACACTTTTACCTTTTCTAACTGGTTTCCATATAAATACAAAGTCATTTGTGGAATTTTCTTTTTCAGGCCAAATATCATGTACTTACTTTTAGATGCTGAAATCCTAAAACCCCACATTTTTGCCCAGTGTACTACTTGATCCAGGGCTACCTGAGTTTGCTTGATTAAGTGTTCTAAATTTTTACCCCTATGCCAAATAGCGCCATCATCTGCAAACAGGGATTTTCCAAAACCTGGATTAACACCTTGAAAAATACCATTTATCATTACATTAAATAAAACAGGGCTAATTACAGATTCTTGAGGCGTACCATTCAAAATACTAACGATTTTTGAAAGTTGATTTTCTACTCTTGCCTGTATTGTTCTACCATTAAGGAACTCTTTAATCCATACAAACATTCTTCCCCTAATGCCAGCATCAAAAATTTTAAACAGCAAACCCTCCCGCCACATACTGTCATAAGCCTTTTCTATATCGAGGAAAACTGCCACCACGGCCTCCTTGTTAACCACTGCCCTTCGGATATCCTGATCCAATACTGCAACCGAGTCCATGGTATTTCTTCCAAACCTAAATCCGTTTTGATAATTCACAAAATAACCAGTTCTTTCTAAAAAAAATACACAAGTCTATTAGTGACCATCCTCTCCATCACCTTACACAGCACTGAAGTCAATGCAATAGGTCTATACGACGATGGAGAAGAGGGATCCTTTCCCGGCTTCAAGATTGGAATTACTACAGCATGTTTCCACACCCTTGGCATTGATCCAGCTTCCCAAATGTAGTTAACCAAGGCATGGATCTCTTCCAGCACTGGCTCATCCAGATGCTGCAAAATCTTATAAGTTATCTCATCTTGTCCTGGTGAAGTATTGGCCCCAGCTTCTACTGCATCTTTAAGCTCCTTAAAAGAAAAATACAGATTAAACGAGCTGTTTGTATCTTCACTGCATGTTAATTTCCAATTATTATCTCGCAGAACTTCATTTCTCATTCTAAGACTTTCATCCCCCAAAACTGTCGAGTTATGCACTTCTTGAAATACTTCTACACACATATCAGCTTTTTCTTTGCTACAGACAGCTTCTGCGCTGCTATTCTTTAACACAGGTAGAGCAGTATTACTCCTTTTCCCCACGATTCTATGAATCCGAGCCCAGATTTCTTTAACTTGGGTTCTTGGTCCTATCGTACTACAGAACTCCCTCCAACATTTATTTTTTGCCCCCTTAATTGTTTTCCGAGCCAAAGCCCTCCACCTCTTACAATCAATAACATTTTCCTGAGTAGGATGCATCCTTAACTTTTTAAAAGCCTTCCTTCTATTGCTTACTGCCTCAGCACATTCCTTGTTCCACCATGGAACAATTATTCGGTCACGGGGCAACCTTCTACTCGGAATAGTCTCTGAAGCTACTCTCATAATCATATCTGTCAAAGATTTACACATGTTGTCTATAGAACCGTTACTATCTACCCCATCCAACCCCTTATTAGTACCTTCCCTGAACTTACCCCAATCCACCCTAGAAAAATCCAATCTGTGACATCTGTCTGAAGATTCTACCAAAAGTGCTCTGCCGAAAGTAGCCATAACAGGAAAATGATCGCTTCCGAGTGTATCATCATCCCAAACTTCCCACTTTGCTATCATTGCCAATGAAGGGCACGTAAAACTGAGATCAAGGCAAGAAGTCTTGTTTGTATTAATATCAATTCGAGTCGCGCTTCCATCATTCAAGATTACAAAATTGCTTCTATCTAAAAATTCTTCTACCACTAAACCATTTGCATCCCTTTCCTGGCTTCCCCACAGAGGGTTGTGAGCATTAAAGTCACCTACCCAAACCACAGAGTTACCTGTCCTCCTCTCAATTTCCTCAAGTTCTGCCAAAATCAGAGCTTTACACGGGTTATAACAATTTACAATAGATATTTTCCCCTCAGTGCTCCATACCTCTGTGACTAAACATTCCAATGTAATTTCACATTCACATTGTTTATAGTGAATACCCATTTTGATAAATGTAGCACACCCTCCAACAGACCTATGCCCTCGATCCTTACGTAAACAATCATAACCCGGAATTGAGAAATCTAGGCATGGCTTCAGCCATGTCTCTTGGATACACAAGATATCTGGTTTCACATCACAATCTCTGACAAACTTTTTAAAATCTTGCCCATTAGCTATAAGGCTCCTAGCATTCCATTGCAGGATGCAGACCATGACGATTTAAGCTAAGTACCACTGAACCAGGCTTCCAGCCCCCCTTCTTCCATATTACTTAATGATTCCTCCTCTACTCCATCTCCCACCCCACTACTGGATTTGAGCCTCCTGCGTCTCCTTCATGTATTTGAACAGGGATTCGGGGGCATACTCCTTAAGCCCCAAAAACCGGACTGCAGACTCGACCACCCACCTAATTAGATCAGATCTTGAATTTTTGCCACGTGATCCGTACACAACATCCACAATAAAAGTCATAAGGGACTCTTTATTTACAATAGGATCCTGACTAGAACTTCCACCCGTCTCCATACCTCTTTTTAAGATCCTTGGTGGAGCCTTACTTACACTCTGGGCTTGTGGCTTTGCCTCCACCTTTTTCAAGGCTTCTGCATAAGAGATCTTGTGTTGCTCTTTCACCTCTTTTACTTGTTTAGCTTTTACATACATTGGGCATTCCTTAGAGGATGCCGTATGACACCCTCCACAGTTACAACATTTTGGAGAAGGTACACTACAAGACATAATATCATGCTCTGCTCCACACTTGGCACATCGCCTATTACCGTGACATGAAGCCGCCAAATGCCCAAATCGCTGACACTTGAAGCACCGCATTGGAGGTTTCTGGTAACTCCTAACCGGAAATGATAAACAGCCAATAAACACTCTTTCTGGTAAAGTACTTCCACTAAATGTAATTAACACTGGGGCAATAGGATTTCCACCTTCATGAGCTTTAAACCGTTTTACTTCACCGGCAATCCCACCCTTGATACTTTCCTTTATTTCACACTGATATTTCAGCACATACACCGTAGATGACGCCCTGAATGATTTCCTTTTTTGTAATTATTATTGCTTCCACTCTTTTCCCGGCAATCTTTGTTACCTTGGCTACTTTGTCCATCTGCTCCTTGCTTTTACACAGAGCCAGCAGTGCTCCATTAGCCAACACTCGAGCATCCAAGCCCTCGCCTACATTTTTAAGTGACTCGGTGATTTTTAACGGATTTACACATCTAAACCCGTCCCCAGTTTGCTCTTTCAACTTAAAGATAACTCGAAACTCTTCAATTGCCTTCGCCATTTTCATAAATCGGCCTCCGTCTCTTCCGAGTGAGGTGTCGGCACCCCTCTTCCTATTCCCTATTTTACTTCTGTCCTCTTCCTGACTTATCCTACCTCCTCCTCCCGAGGAAGAAGCCATCCAAAGGTTGACCACCCAACCAATCTAAGATCAAACCACCTAAACAGTAGTAAAAGTCCAGACTCGTACACCACGTACGGCTAACCGTGATCTCCCAAGATGTTGCTTCCGCCCGTGGTGGCAGCTTACTCCTGACTATCCCTCTCCATCTGCTCCAAGTCAGCCGTGAGCCCGCAGAAACAACTTAGCTAGCATTCAGAGAACCCTTCCGGTCTCCGAGAAACATTTCTGTGGAAATGATTCCGCTTTAAACATTAGCGCCACCTGCTGGTTAATGTTATTATTTTATGACTGATTTATTGAGCTGCTGTTGGATGTGTGAATTATTAAGAGTTTTATGAGATCTTCACATGCTTTAAAATAGTGAATCTCAGCTGGTCAAAAAAATAATCACTTGATGTCTCTCATGTTGGACTTTTATTATAGAAACTTTTATTTTGACAGGCATGCTGTGAAATGCATGTTGCATAGGAAAATATATAGATTATGTTAAAAAAAAACAAAAAAAAAGATTACATATGTTTTTTCTATGGAATCGTAGAGCTGCTAAAAATATATAATTATATGAAATATATATAATAATGATCACTATATTGTAGGATATATACGTATATATACTATATAGTCCGTAGCAGAGTAATATGTAAAAATGACATCTGTAAGTGGATGGTGGCTATGTACCAGCAGTGCCCCTAATGAGTAATTAGCATCAAAGGATGAAAAGAAGAAAAATAAGTAAACTTGTGTTTTAATTACTTATATTATTGTTTTTTTGTTTAATCAAAAACAAGTTTCATTATATCATTTATTATTGTTTCACAGGAGTCCAGAAACATGACAATAACCAATCCGCTCTCTGCCTTCACTCAGAACTACATTTAGTAAATGTTGTAAAATATTAAGCTCTGAAAATCTCTGCTTTTTTTTTTTCTAAACAAAGTTCTGTGTTTGGAACCAAGCAGCAACATTGAATCGGTAGATTTCCTTCTTATTGGTTATTGATATCAACACATACTTTAACAACACTATGAAGATTAGTTTCTTAAGTTACGATACCAGACAATTTCTGATTCTGATACAAAACTGTAATCAAATCATTCTACGTGTTTTGAACATTTACTTATTGTACACTCATTTCCTGTATAGTTCATTCATTAATGGTTCATAATTGTCCCGTGAAGTGAATGTGTTTGTACGTCTAGTTATGAAATACGGTAAGTTTTGTCAAAAAAAGACATGACACTATAGAAGTTGAAATGAACATTTATTCACAGCTTGAACAATGTCAACAACCTAACAGCATGCATTTAATAAATCAATAAATAAATACACTGGTTTACAGAAACACGTCGAATTCATAGTTAAATAGATACGCCATGAACAAATAAATACTATAAGTGAAATAAATATTGTTGATCATTTATGTAGAAAAACATTCTGCTGATCAGTAACAGCCTCATGTAGAAACACATCTCTAGAGATTTGTTTTCTGTTCACGTGACGAAGTGTTAACGCTGCAGCAGGGCACACAGGTGCCGTTTCACCTCTCCTGGATCAGCCAGAGAACCTGCCAGGATCACAGCCTTCAGTCCCGTCTTCATCTTTGCAGAAGGAATGATCTAGATTAAACAGAGATGTTTATGTTTGTGCAATGTGCAAGTAGTCGGTTTAAACTAAATACCTGTTTTAGGTCTAACCACTCACTCCTTCCCTCTGTTCACAGCCACTACCATTATACCTAAGCTTCATATGCACAACTACAACATCACTTCTCACTCTCACGATAAAGGGCTCATGTTACGCTAAATCAACTTTTCTGTGCTTTAAACATAATAAAAGTGCTATTAGGGCTTCATACACATGCCCAAAGTGTTGTTTTCATTGATTCTCTCAATCGTTAGTTAGAGGGTGATTTGTTCCTGACGCGGCACTGAGCTGGAGAAGCCGCGCCTCCAGGAAGCGCTCTGCTGTGATTGACATGTAAACAGACACGCCAACAAATGTGTGCATTGAGCATGAGCTCGGCGAGGGAGTGGGTGGGAGGAGGGCGGGCCGTCCTCTGGCCCTACGTCACCGTGCGGGGAGGAGGAAGTCAGTGTCCTGTCTATAGACACGCCCACTCATGAATATGCATAACTTGGCTGCAAATCAGCCTGTTTGTATAAAGTTGCTCAGAAAGTGACTTTTCAGAGGCTAAAACTCTGGAAAACAGACGAGTTTGGGAAAATAAAACTCAAATACTATGTTTTTAGGGTTCTCAGAACAAATGGAGATGAGTAAAAAATAGCATGATATGGGACCTTTAAAATAATCAACTCTTCCTCACCCTTTCCATTTCCTACCTTGAGTCTCTCCTCCCTGTTCCCTTCCCCCTCACTTAGGTGTAACACTGACCAATCTTTTTATATCCTTCCTATAATGAAGTGTTTCTTATCCTTTTTTCCTTTTTAAAACCCAAATTCCACAAATGTTATGAGAGCTGATATTGTAGGTTTTATGTTTTTAAAGCTGCTTTGATTGTGCACAGCAAAAATATTTAGTTCATTGTGTGATTCATGCTGCTCGTTGAGTTTTTTTTGGAAGTTTTTATTTTTACTGAATAAGCTTTTGTGTTGGATCAGATTAAATTAGCTGACTAAGCTAAAATTTTAGTTATTTTTATATATATTTATTTATTTTGTTATATAATTACTGTTGGATTTGGTGATCTCATATAAATAAAGGTAATAGTCATACATTTGTTTGGTTACTTTAATGAATGGATACTGACACATACAGTATACCTTGTTTAAAAGTATGAAATAGCCACAAAGTGAGGAAAAGAAAAAAAGATGCATTAACAATTGTGATAATCGTTAATATCGTAATAATCGTTAATTAATAGAATCGTAGCACCCTGACGAAAAACAAATCAAATCGTGAAGTCTCTTAGATGGCACACCACTAAAAGTAAGGCAGTAACATAGATTAAAAAAAAGAAACAACTTAAGCTTTACTTCACTAATTTTGGCCCTCAAAGAGTTACAAATTTCCAAATTTTCCGCACCACCAGAGTGCGCTCACTCACGCGCCACGCCCCCTATACTGCGAAAAGTTCCTGGTGAGAACCCTGATAAGGTTCCGTGCTGTTTGGTGTGCTAAACAAAAAATAGCAATTCACAGCATTATTTTTTTATCTGTATTTAATTTATCGCAATGAATGCGTTGAAGTGACAGCCTCACTTATTTCCTCGGTACAGCCCCCAGTGATGTGCTGTACGGAGGAAATAGGACCTCATTCTTCAAAACAGAACGTAACAGCGCATCCTGTGTGCGTGAGGGCACTGGGTGAACCTATATGCATTTAGCAGTGGTGCTGTACGGTATTCCGTGAAACGGAAACGCAAAAAGTGGTATCAGTAATAATGTGGGTTTTTGTAAAGTTCATTCTATTTTGTGAAACTTGTTTTAATAATCTGTTTGGATCTGTTCTGAATGTGTTTCTGCTAATGCTTAAATGACAGTTGAAGTTTGTTTAATACTTTATTTTCAGTATCAGTCAGATGTGGCTGCTGAACCACAAATCCACACACTCAGATTTGCGTACGAGAGCTCAGACCTGACGTGAGATCTGATCGTAGCGTACGCTCACGTCAAAAGTGATAATTACCGAAGACTGCATGAATTTGGTCGAACGCACGTCGTACGCACAGATCCGAACGTACGAACTAAGCATGTGGAGATAAATCGATACGAACTGGTATCTAGATACAAACGTGCGCGATGGGGGTGTATCGATTCATTCAGTGTGCATCAGTACAATTTACGGGGGGAAATCAAGATGCATCGGTGACTGCATGCCTGCATCAATAAAATCCATGGTTGAATCAATTTTTTCATCAATACATCTATTTTCTGACTCGCTTGTTCCTGTTTTCATGGTTGCGTTGTAATTTTTTTCATGTTGTATTTCATTATATCCTGTTTTTCCTTGGTACATTGAATGCACCATCACTGCTTTGCGTTCTGTTTTGAACATGGACTGAAGCTGGTGTCACTGTCTGAGTTTACCTTGTGCTGAGATCAATAATTAGCATGCGCACTACCGGAAAATGAATTTATGCTACTTCCGCTTAGCTTTTTTCTACTTCCGCCATGCTGAGATTAAAAATTCAATTTCAAAGCGAAGGTACAAAGCTAAAGTTATTTGACGAGTGCTGAATGGCTCCAGATGAGTTTATATAAAAAAAATGTTTTATAATTTATTCTATGCAGTTATTATTATTACATGTATAGAGTTTGTATTACAAAAAATAGGTTTTATAATATATTCTGTGCAGTTTTTTATTATTATTACATGTATTGTGTTTGTATAAAAGAAAGATGTTTTATAATGTAATATAATGCCTTTTTTTTTTTACATGTATTCTGTTTGGATAAAAAAAAAGCAAATGTTGGAATATCCTTTTTAGAATTTATTCTTCCTTTTACTAATTTTCCATGGCAAGCTTAGTATGGCATTCTGAGTGACAATCTAGGTCAACAACTTGAGTGATTAATAGTGTGTCATGCAGCAATCTCTATACGAATAGGAATAGCTTATTCTCCAAAAAAAAAAAATGATTATAATAAAACTCCATACGAAAAGAAATAATTAATTTTCCAAAAAAACATGATTATAATATACATTGTAGTAAATAACAGTTAACCTAATGTAATTTTATTTTTTAAAACCAGTATAATCCAGCACGGGTACATCTCAGTACGTAGCAGTCACGTATTGAGATTGTAAGTGAATCTCAGTACGGAGGTAAACTCAGACCGTGACACCGGGAAGCACGTTGGTACCGCAACAAAGTTACATCAACATAGAAGTCCACCAGAGCAGCAGCAGCAGCTATACATGAGATTTATAACACACCTACAAACATTTATTGTGGCAGATCAAAACATTGATCTATAACAAAGTGTCTTCATAAAGTAATTTATTGTTTGTTTTTAACAGACTAGAACAGATGCAGGTGTAACATTTGCATTTACTGTATTTTTTTTTTTTAAAGGATTTTTTGGGCTCTAGTGGCCTTTATGTGACAGTTGCTTGACAGGAAGGGGGTTAGAGAGAGCAGGGAATGACACGCAGGAAAGGGTCCCAGGCCGGGAATCGAACCTGGACCCGCTGCAGGTGAGGAACTATAGCCTCCGTACATGGGGCGGGCGCTCAACCCACTGAGCTATAATTTCCTTTCATCACGTTGAATTGCATCGTATCGACAAACTCGCTTTGTATCGTATAATGTTGAATATAGTGCAGAAAATCGTATCGAATCAGGAACAGGGGTGAATCGTATCGACAGGGCATTCAATGCATCGCTAGTGTATCGTATCGCTGGTAGTGTATCGAGATGCGTATCGAATTGTTGTCAGTGATGGAGATTCACATGCCTAGTACGAACGGTTGATAAATAAGTGCTAATGTGTTTACTGTAGAATAGGAATGTAACGATTCACTCAACTCTAGATACGATTCGATTCACAATACTGGGTTCACGATACGATTCTCTCACGATTTATTTTACAAAATGGGAATGTAAACAAATGATGATATAATATAAAAAAAATTACTGTACTATTTTCCTTTTATTTTTCATTGTCAAAAGAATCCCTTGATGAACTATTCAAAACAATGCAATTTAACTAAAAATAAATCTTGAATGAAATAAATAAAGGAATAATACAAATGAAGAAGAAGCCCTTTAATTTAATTTCTGGTTCGATAATAAAAAATGCAAAACTGCATAATAGTTATTTTTCTTTTTAAAAGTGCAACTGAAAATTTATTTTGTGTAACAATTGGACTTTAAAAAAAAAAACAGTCATTGTACTGTATTTACATCAGATATTTGTTTGGACCAGCAGAGGGCCCTGGTAACCCAGTGGTTGATTGGCATGCAGATATTCTTGCAGTGAAGAAGAGATGCTACGCTCTAGCAGACAGCGCTAATAAAAAACCCTGACATTTACAGATATTCCTTCGGTGCTAAAGGGCTAAGGAATCATTTATGAACATGTTTAAGAGTAGAAGGCAGCCAGAAAGAGAGTCGTAGGAGATTCTGGCCGCCGCCTCCGCTTCTGCACAAGAAAAGGATAAAAATATAGCGCCCTCTGCTGTTTAAAAAAAGAACTGCGATTCAATTTTCAGAGTATCGGTATGAACCGTGATACCTATGAATCGATTTTTAACTGCCTTACTAGTAATCGTTACATCCCTACTGTAGAACAAACAAACACTACTGGCTCTACCTTCACGTGCACCTTGCATCTTTCCAGCAGATATCTCCACTTCATTGAAGTTCGCTCTTCATCAGTCAAACCCATGAAGTCCGTGGTCTGCGAGATATAAAAAGAAAAACATTTGAAGCATTTGTTTATTAACTTGGCCGATCCTTTCCTGACACCCACTGTGCAACCCAGTGTCGTCTCAGCCACAGGGCTCCTGAGAGCACAGGCCTGCAGAGTGCCCGTGTGGTCAGTCAGGTCCACCAGAAGGTCAAAGCCTGTAGTAGCTGAGAGAACCTGATCTCGCCCCTGACACGAGCTGTTGGTGCAGCTCTGCATGTCCTCAGACACCAGGAACTTACACCTGGAGCTGAGGAAGGGAAGCACAGACTGTGATACATTCAGGTACGAGTGAATCCTTCATCCACCAGATCCTAAACCCACCACCGGGTCCTGATGACTTTAGAGACTGAAGAGTCCAGTTCTAGTTTGGAGATGAAGCTGTAGATGATGCCATAGAAAACCTCTGAATTCTCCTTGGCTTTTTGCTTCAGCTGATTCACAGTGAACACATCAGTGATGGAGTCCACTGGACAGACAAAAACACATACTGCCGTCAATGTAATACTACTTCTACAAAACATCCACTACATTACAATTATTACAGAATAAATAAAATATACGGGTCAATGACGAATAAGGATTTTCATCGCATGATATTTCATAAAGTGGGCATCATCGGGCAAGGTTTGCATGAATATTATGATGAAAATAAAAATATAAATGCTAATCTTATACAGAAGTGGTTCCCAAACAGGGGTACAGAAGCACATTGCAGGGGGTTCTCAAAAATATTTAACAAAAAATTTTAAAAAATGTTTCTCCTTTTTAGGCTATTTTTTGGAAAAATTTACCACAAACTAACTGTACTATTGCTCAATAAAATACTATATTTTCTTATAATTTATTGAGAAATGATTTTTATTAAGCTGTAGAGGCCATTTTATCACACTTCTGTCAAGTAGCAGTGACAGCTCAGCAGCAACACACAGCAATTACACACACTGTCGTCGTGGCAACAGGAACGCACACCCAGTGCTCCATCAGGCAGCACACACAAATATCCATCCATCCATCCATCCATCCATCCTCAGAGCCGCTTTGTCAGTGCACAAACAAACACATCACACACATTTCCTCACTGCCTTCGGTATTACTCCCACATCATGAATTTCTTTCACTTCTCTCTCTTCCACAAACTGTTCACATGGGTCAGTGATGGCTGTACTCCTGACTGCTCTATGTTTCACCAGCGCATACATTACATATCCTTACCGGTAAAGACTGGGATACACTGTTCGATTTTTTCAATCGTTGTACACAGCTCCAGCTCAAACTGTGCGACTCAGACGCAGAGCCCCAATGTGCGCAGCTCACGATGCATGTTCTCACACAGTACGCTCCGACACTCTGACACAATCTGACTGCTCACACTGTACATTCATACACGACATGTCGGAGTCTTATTTCCGGAAATGCAACGTACAAATTAGAAGAAGAAGAAGAACACTGAAGCGTCGCCATTAAAACAGACGAAGAAGAAAAACCCCGAAGTGGAGAGACGCTCGCAAGTCTCAGCAAAAAGAGCGTTAAAAAAGAGAAACGGCAACGTGATGGACCAGGAGCTGGCTGGACAGACGTGGGCACGACAGTCCGTCAATTTTACAGCGGTCCAATGGTGTTCGCGCATGCGCAGTGTGAGCGTTTACGGTAAGCCGGTCCGTGGCACTGCTTCAACTGTGCGATACCTTCACAAGGAGCTCACGAGGAGCGACTGGATTTCAAACATGTTTGAAATCCTTAGGACCTACGATTGCTGATCGGAAGCTGGTCATGAGGTGTTAATCACTTCTCGTGACCCCATGTATATTACACGATGCACGACACACGATCTAGCAGAGACTTGCACGATCCCACAAAATAGTCGTACGAGTCAAAAGTTGGCTCAAAATGGGCCAAAAATCGCAGAGTGTATGCCTGCCTTAAGTTACCGGTGACATGACGCCTCTGAGTGCTGACAGATGGAGATGGAGTGGCGTCATCTCTTTGTTTAAGTAGCGCCTTAGCGCAGGTTGTGGGATCGTGTGTTCATGGGTAGTTTTGAATTATTATTAATTACGTTTCTTAGGGGTTTGTTTTAGGATTTCCTTTGGAAAGCATAGGGAGAGGGACCAAAGATAGGACGTGACGGCATAACTGTCATTAATCACACAAACTGTCATCACAGCAACAAGCACACACAGGTGCTGATTGGCTGTGTTTTGGCCCCGCCGGCTGGCATTCACTATTTCTGTCCACGCCACTGGCTGTTTGACAGTTTGAAGGATCCCATCCATCGGTGTGGCTGCTGGCTCTCTCGTCATGGCTGCTCGACTGAAGTCAACGCGCTTTCACGCACCATCGATAGTAAAAGTGCGATGGTGGAAGTTCCATCAGAAGTCTCCATCGCAGCGTTTGGTACAACGGTTACACGGCAAAGCAAGAGGAAAAAGGCAGACGGAGGTGGAGAAGCAACACAATAAAGCAGGGGTCGCCAACCTTTGTGAAACTGTGAGCTACTTCATAGGTATAGTCCGAAGGGCTACCAGTTAGAGAAGCACTTCTGAAATATTACATTTTCACTTTAATTAGAGGGTAAGATAATAATGAACTTAAAAACGTAAGAAATGTTGAGGTTTCAACATGAAACACTTTATTTCTCCTAATTCATATTCTCATAAAGTTTTATAGATTTTTTTTCTTAAGATATATCTTATATACAGGTGTATATCTATATATATATATATATATATATATATATATATATATATATATATATATATATATACATACATACCATACACCAGCCCTGCAACACTTAAAAACATCTGTCACAATGTTTCCGTGAAAATTGACAATTTAAAGATGGTTATTTAATACTAAAACTTTATCAGCAGTATTTAACTCTACTAAGTATTAACTATGTCTCTCATACTGTATGTCTTTATCTTTGTGAGTTTGAATTCTGGAAAGTAAATCAGTTTTTAGAGTGAGTTCATTGGTGACTAGAGTTCCTGAGGGCCGATCACATGGTCCATGAGGGCTACCTGGGGCCCGCGAGCACCATGTTGGTGACCCTTGGTCTAAAGGCTCAAATGTGTTCAGGCTGAACGGACTCACTGAGGTCCCTCTGACTCGCTATGTGGGGTGGACTGCACCCTGTCAGCCCCACATACCGGGTCAGAGAGGGAGGGTGATAAAAGACGGGATAAAACGCTTGTAAACCTAAGACAAACATATCCAAGGTGGAGAGAACACGTACAATTCATTTACAGTCTGGACTGTCCTCACAGGCAGAGAGTGATACGTGTTTTCATTTCTCTGAAACGCCAGAAAACTCTCCAATAACACAAGATAAAGTCCCTACATTTGTTACTAGTCTCTATGAAGAAAACAGTCGCAGAGAGCTCTACAGTTGTGCACGTTCACGAGGATACCAGTATGGGAGGTTAAGTTTCGAAACAGGGAGGGGAGGGTAGAGCATCTCATGATTCTACATACTGCATCTTTAAACACTACTAAACCAATTATAAACATCTAACCCAATGCAAAATGCTGTATATTATGTTGTTGACTGTATTCTTGCTACACTGCACAGACAAAGATTGTGGAGAGCTTATTAGTTTATACATATTTCCTGATTATAAATGTGATGAGCTACATTTAGACTTGCCTGCTATGTCCTCTGGTGTGTCGTCTTGATCCATAAATCCAGACTCTGACGCTTCTTTGACAAAGCTGAACAGTAGACTGGCCTCTCTGGTGTCTTTAACACATTGAAAAATGTCTTTATCAGCATTTATTTATTTATTTGTGTAAACATAGGTGTGATCTCATACCCGGGTTGACAGTGATGATGCTCTTTGAGGTGATGGTTACTATCATGCTGCTCCGAAAGTTGTCAAAGCTTATCTTTGCATCAGCGACGAACACCACTTTAAATAAGAAGTAAGTGCCAAATAAAACCAGGGGACGTCGTTGAACATAAACTCGGACACGTCTCTCTTCACTACAGTGTGTGAGTGGGAAAACACAAAAGAGTGAAAGACAGTGGCGTATCCTACCCGTCTCCCTGGGTGTGAGGGTTTGCATGAGTTGAATGGTTTCTCGGTCCCAGCTGAGACAAAAACAGAGATCAGGGAATTCCACTTTTAAAATGCAGTTTATATTTCACCATCAAATAAATAAATAAATATATGAATACAGGAATAAATAAATAAATAAATGTGGCACCAGACGAGGGGGAAAGAGGAGCCGCAGTCATCAAAGAGCTTCACTTCAAGCCTCTGCCCTTTGCGTCCGTCAGAAGTGGTGAAATGCTTGGTTTCTCCAATCTGAGCAGGTAAACATTACAAACGATTATTAGTAATCAACGAAACCGATAACGAAATTTAGATTTGATTTGATTTATTTATTTTTCAACATGTAAAAACAAAAACAATACACAAAAGGAATGTCCCAAGACAAAGTTAATTTCCAAAACAAGTCAAAAACAGAAAATAAAAAGATTTCAATAAAAACATTTACACGTTCAAAAAAAGAGTAGAAAGAAGTCTGAATTATTTAATCCTACTTCTCTTATAACCTGTGCAACCAATTTATCTATAAGGTACTTATAGATACACATATACACACTCGTACATTAAAATATATACAGCTTTACACCTATACATACATCTATATACATAAACCATGTACATACAGTAATATAAACTACCCAAATACAAGTTCTAATTATAATATTAGCTACCTATATGCATATGAACACAATAGTAATTGTATTAATAAAGGTGGAGACTTCACCTGTACATTGTACGTAAAACCAAATTTCTATACATTACTTTACCCATACCAAAAAATACTATTTTTTTTTAATTATATTATTACATATTATTCACTGCGTTTTACAATTCTACAATGTTTTCAGTTGTAAGCTCATCTTATATATATATTTTATACACATAGCTCAACACAGACACAGGGAAAACATCTGCAGCACCAGACAAAAATCAAACATTCTTGTTTAGATCAATATTTATTAGCTGTAAAAATGTATATTTTACAACACACCTGGGATTAGACTGAATACAGTATACTTTTAATTTGTTTGTTTGTTTGTTGGTTTTTGAACACTGATCAATAATTAAAAAAAATACCTTAAACTAGAATAAACTCACAAATCTTGGTTGAAAAGCTTTAATTCTCTTCATTATATAAAAACAAAAACTGAAGAGATCTCTTAAAGTTCACTGATAAAAAATAAATAAAAATGACTTCCTGAATTTGATATGAGATCAAAAGTAAAACCTGAAATGTAACGTACAGTAGTGGCAGTGTAGGCAGGTCATTGTTACAGAGCCAAGAGAGACGGCTGTTTTAAAATACACTCATTTTATCAGCAATCATGGGAAAAATGGCCGTTACTGATTATTAAAAAAATGACAAATTTCGGTCAGTATTATCAGTTGTGCCGATTATTGGTGGATCCTTAATGTGATGTTTATCTAGAGTCATCGCTTTATTTTATCTACAGTGGTAAAGAAACATTGTTGAGCAACAAAAATGACGTCATTTCTACGCACTGAGATGTGTGGACCTCGCGGATGCGTCAAGCATAAAACAGCCTTTAGAGTTCATAAATTAAGCAAGACTTTTAATTTTATTTGGCTATTAAAAATGGCCAAATATCATGTTCTCGTAGGAGTTCTTATTATTTTTCTTTGTCCTGGAACCCCTCCTAGGCTATTAATGCAGCACTAATGACATGTACGTATGTCATCTTATAGGGGATATGTCAAGGATGTGCAGTCAACCTTTTTTGGAGCCAAAATGTCAAGGTCAAGGTCAAAGTGTAAAAAACCAACATTTTCCATATCTCTACGAATATTTATCGTACAAGTTTGATACTTATATTTATGAAAAGCTCACCTCAAGTGGAGTATTTTATTTCATTGAACCGAAGCTGTACAATCTACCGGTAAAATAATCGGTAGGGGTCAAAGTTCATGAAGTCACAAAAACACAAAAAAAATACTTTTTCCCCGATAACTTGGCCACAAATTGAGATACTGTGCTCAGACTGGTACCATTGAACAACAATTCCTTTCAATGTGTGACCTTGACCTTCACTCAATCCTGCTCCATCCTGCATTATTACTTTCAATTTAATTAGTAAAAAGAACAAACTTGCCAACAAATCCAGATACAGGTTGTCATTTTTGCCAATTTTTTTGAATTATCAATTGCCAGACACGTATTTTATTTAAAAACAATTGAACATTTTAACAAACATTTTATTTTAAACAGATGTCTTTGTGGAAAATAAATTAATTTCCAATTGTGCAAGATATAATCTCTTCCTTTTTAAGTTTATACATCAGATGTTTACTGTAGGTAAGGGAACCGTGACAACAATTTATTACCCAAAATAAACATGTGGGGTGAACGTAACTAGTAACTTTTACTTTGTGTTCTATTTAATTGAGCTGCTGTTTACTTGTACTTGTACTTTAGTACAATTTCAATCAAGGAACAGTACTTCTACTCTAGTAGGATATATCAGTACTATTTACAATTGTGTTTAAAGCACATTTGTTATTTCGTCCTTGCTAAAAAATTAACATTAAAAACACATTTTTTTCGTCAAATGTCAGCCAACATTTGAAACTCATAAAAGGTCTTTCGCGACTTTACAGTGAGTCAAAAAGGATATGGATTATAAGATGTTGGTTCAGGTGGTTTTGAAATGTTCAGAATATTTGACTTTTGAAGTTGTTTTAACTGTTAAAATATTGACCCAGGTCTGACTTGTATTGTCAAAACAATTTCCATGGGTCTTTATCAGCCTTCACACACCACAACCTTTTATGAGTTTTCTAAGAATGACTCCAGTAAAGGTCACATGGGAACGCACAATCTTAAACGACTGTATTTCTACCAAAAACCAAATGTCTTTGGAGTCGCCAGAAATTCTTGATATCACTACAATGTAATCAGTAATATCCCATAGATTTTACATCAGTCGATTTAATCATTAAACCCTGTTCTATTCTCTGACCTTTTTCTGTTCTTTAGAGAAATGGTGCATGTATTATCCTCTGGTGGCGTCTCTTACCCCTTGGATCGCTGCCAGTATATTGATCACTGAGCCATCCAGCTTCTGTCCATTGGCCACTATGTCTCCCAGTGAGTAGAAATCTCTGGGGTCCTTCACAGGCAGGTGAATGAGTGGCAGCAGCCTATCAGTGGTGTCCATGTCTGCACACAGCAGCACCTGGGAGTGGGCCTCCGTCACCAGTAACCTGTACAGGCTAAACAAATCATTGATTTATTAATCAATACTAGCAGGGTTGGGGCCAATTACATTTTTCAAACACAATTACGTCTTCAATTATCCATGTTCAATTGCAATTACTTTGACCAGCAATTTTTCCCACTTACAAGTAATTTAAATTACAATATTTATTTTTCTCCTGAAAGTCAATTAGGATTACTTGCTCAATTACTAAAGTTCAATTACAATTAATCACAATTATTGAGCCTTTAATAAACAAGAACATAAAAACTAATCTTGGACTTGAGTTAGCTTTCTGTTAGCATCTCTAACATCTGGTCAATGTTGACAAGTGGGACTGGGACAAAATTTCAGTCCTGACTTTTTGTGTCCAGACCAGCCCACTACATTATCAGTGACACCACGTGGAAGCTGTTATTAGGTCAGTGATTCTCAACATGTGGCTTTTAATGTCTTAATTTGAATTATTATTCGCCCAGAAAACCTTAAAAGGGGGAAACTTCCGAACACTTAATTTTTACATATATCCTATGGCTGTTTTGCAACTTCCTTTGTCCCATTTTTGCCCCTTTTCAAAAAGTTCTGACACTTTTTCCAGACTTTAGCCACTTTTTGCCAATAAATGCCTCTTTTTTTTCGTATTTTTTGTCCATTTTAGCAAGTTTATTTTGACACTTTTATCCAATTTTTGTCCTTTCTTGAATTCTTTTGGCCACTTTTCATCCAAATAAGCTAACTTTTGCACAATAAATACCACTTGTTTCCTTTTTTCCCTACGTTTTGCCTCTTTTTGTTCCACATTTTTGCCCTTTTTCACTATTGTTCAAAAAGGCAAAGAGTGGCATATAAAGAAAATTAAAGAAACAACAACAATAATAATAATAATAATAATAATAATAATAATAATAATAATAATAATAATAAAAAAATAATAATAATAATAGGTGAAACAACACTAATAATAATTATACACCCTCGCAAAAAACAAGGAGGTTGTAAGGTAAACTGAACAAGAACACATAGTCATACCCCATCAGAATGGTTGTCATTAGAACTCACAACCTTTTCCTAAATGTCCTAGATCTAAGAACATAGTTGTATACATCAGAAAATATATTCACATCAAAATATATAATTACTAACTATCTTAAACAGTTTCTAAGAAAAGCTGTCCCCTTTGAAGATACCTCGAACAGAGTAAAGAAAACGGAACAAGGGCAATAACTCTGGAAACAATCATTTTGCAGTTCTCATTTTCAAACTCTATCAAAGTATTGATACCCTGAAGCCAAACACCAAATTTAGTTATCCTATCTTAAACGGTTTCTGAGAAAATCTGTCCCCTTTGAAGATACTTCAAACAGAGTAAAAAAACGGAACAAGGGCAATAACTCCGGAAAAAAATATAGGCGCGGTTATCATTTTCGAACTCCATCAAGGTAATGATTCCCTGAAGCCGCCACACACCGAATTTGATTATCCTATCTTAAACAATTTCCGAGAAAAGCTGTCCCCTTTAACTCGGACGTACGGACGCATGGAGCTCAAACCTATATCCCCCTTCACACTTTGTGGCGGGGAATAATACACCCTCGCAGAAAACAAGGAGGTTGTAAGGTAAACTGAAGAACAAGGTGCAAATGAATGATAAGGTGTGAAATGTCTATGCATAACTAAAAATAAAAATGATAATGATGAATAACAATAAAGTAAATATATATACATGTGTAAACAGACTTTTATTTTAGGACAGTGGTAGCCCAGCTGTCAGATACTCTGAGTAGTGGTAAAAAGAGTGATTATAGTAACCGCTTTGGGACAAATGTGGCCTTCCTCTCTCTTCGGGCGACTCCCCTTTATTTTGTTAATTTGTGTCAGAAGGCACATTTGAAAGCTTCACTCATATTTCTCTGATGTTTTGACCATTTTAGGTGTTGATCTTCACCTTTTTTATGTTTTTTAAAGAGTTGTGCCACAATGTATTATCGATAGATAAGGAAAATGTCTGTGAGAACAAGCGGAAATTTGTCACATAATTATAGAAAAATAAACTGATTACGACAATTGTTTCTGTGTACCCCCTGAGATGTGTTGAAGTACCCCTAAGGGTACACGTACCCATGGTTGGGAACCACTTAGGGCGATGGAGTGATACCAGCAGCAGATGGACAAAGCTAAAACACTTTCCAAAAATGAATAGTAAAATGTCAGTAAGATGTTCTTATTGTTTGCCACGTTTTGCTCATTAAAGCTCCACTTTGTCATTACACACCACCTGGTTCCTTTTTATTTTACCACTCTTGACTGCTTTTGGCTAATTTTAGTCACTTTTTACTCTTTTCTTGCCACTTTTCAACCATTTTTTGGCCACCTGTAAACATGTCTGCCTCCACCCGCTCTTCAAAATAAAAGTAGCGGACCAGACCAACCCACCGGGACGATGTATATGATCTACTATCTAATTTGCTTCTCATCTGTTGGTTATCTTGTTAGGCTTCCTAATCAAAGAAAATAATGGTATGAATATTTTTGGTGTGGGCGTCTGAGCTTTTTTTTGTCAGTATACGCAAATAAAATAAAATGATTCTCAAAAGCACTGACAGGTAAACATGATATGAAACATATTTCAATAATTGTTAACTACATATGCCTATGTGTAAGCGGTCCCACAGTTCTGTATTTAATGACAATGTAAAAAAACAGTTTCTATAGAATTTCCATGTGAATTACAATTACAAAGTCATTACAAGTATAACAACAATATATTTTTCAATTACGATTACAATTATAATTACGTCATAATTGCAATTAATTATCAATTACAATTACAATCATAATTGACCCCAACCCTGATCAATAGTGTTAAAATGTACAAGTTACCTTGGGGTCGGAGGGCAGAATTTCTCTCCCTTTTCCATGTCTTTGTTGGTGACTAAGGGATTTTCAATAGTGACTGGAATAAAACACAGGTACATTAGATGTGATTACTATTAATTAACCGTACTAATTTATTGATAAATGAGGCAATCAATGCAAGCATTCTCACCACAGTCTCCAATACTGATGCTATTAGCCAGTCCATTGACGTAGCCATTGTTTCCCCAAGCGCTGACGTTAATGAAGAAGTCAGGAGAGTCTTTCACAGAGAAGCTGAACGTGAACCTGTCCACTCCAGGATCTAAAAAAAACCATTCAAACCACTTAGTATCACCAGAAGAGGGCGCAAGTACACCATGTGATCCATGAACAACAGCTTTGCATTTGTAATAATAGAAAAATAATGCTCACTTTTTCTGTCGGGGAACATTTTGACGTCACTTTTGCCGATGATGATTCCTGCAACTTTCTGAAACACAAGGAGGATAAAATGTTCAGGTGAGATTATATCAGTGATTTATTACAGCTCAGCACACAGGACAAACTCATTATGGACATGGAACACATTAATCAATGTGTTGTGTGTTTATTGATGTATTTTGGATAAAAATGTTCCCTGGGGGTCAATTACATTATCTATCTATATACAGTATATATATATATATATATATATATATATATATATATAATTTCAGCATTTTTTCTAATAACAGTTATTATTTTTCCCCCGAAAGTCAATTACAATTACGTCCTCAACTACTAAAGTTCAACTTCAATTAATCACAATTACTGAGAATTAATAAATAACCCTTATAAATTGTAACATTCCTCTACTTTCTGTTAGTATCTCTTATAATAACGGGTTAAATCAGCTGTAAAATACACAAAAAAATATGATATATCATCTCATTTGTTTTTCATCACTTGGTTACCTTGTTAATCTTCCTAATCAATGAAAATATTGGTATTAATATTTTTGGTGTGGACTTCTGAGCCTTTTTTTTCTGTCAGTATAGCAATATATTTTATAATAATGATCCTCAATAGAACTGAAACATTAATTATTATCATTTAATAATTGTTAACTAAGGGTGTAAGAAAAAATCGATTCGGCGATATATCGCAATATTTCACTGCGCAATTATCGTATCGATCCAAAAAATGTCCAAATAGATTTTTTTTTTATCATGTTTTTTAATGAAAAACATTAAATAAAATACACATTTAATTGCGCTAGGTGTCAGTGAAGCACATCAGACCTGGTTAAACTACTTACTCCTCAATGCATTTTAGCTTAGAAGAGAAATAGCACTTTATTTTTTCATAAAACAAACTGGATGAATGTAATTTGACAGTTTTACAATAAATATACCATTTCTTTTTGATGTTGCTATATTAACTAGTCAATTGCCATTTACTTGTTCTCGTTTAAAAAAATAAATACATTTTATTTCATACCATTTTGTTGCAATATATCGTGATGAAAATTAAATTGTTTAGTATTGGGATATATCGGGATATATCGTATTGTGACATGCAAAGTATGAATCGTATCGTATCGTCAGAGGCAATGCACAGCCCAAGTGCTAGCCATAGAACTGTAACATGGTTCCTCAGTTATGCATTTAATTAAATCATAAATGACAGTTTTTACAAAATGTTAATGCCAATTACAATTAGAAAGTCAATGATCTGAACTTAATTACAATTAAATTACTAGTACAACAGCAACATTTTTTTTTCAATTACGACTACATTTTTAAATTAGGTCATAAATGAAATGAATTACCAAATATGTAATTGCAATTATAATTGACCCCAACCCTCCCTGACACCAAGCTCTTTATGATTTAGGATTTAAATTAGGCTTTTGTGAGAAAGTTGAACATGTTGCACCGCCCACTATAGACACAGATACATGTAGTATGTAGAGGTAAAGGCTGAATGCATGGTGGAAACACCAAACACACACACTGAATCTTAGATTTTTATATCACATATTTCTGGTAAAGGACTTTTATTTTTCTTTCTAGAATTTGTTTTTGATCATGTTTATTAAAGTGTGTTATAAATACACAGGAGGAACGACTAGGAGTGTGACGATATCTCGATACGGCGATATATCGCAATATTTTTCTGCACGATCGATTATCGATATGCTCCCACGAGGTTTTATTTTTTATTTCTGAATTTTTTAATTTTTTAATTTATTTATTTTTTTCAAAACCTTTTCTGCTTTTTCACTAAAATTTGCAGGTACATCTTCACAGAAATTTTGTCACTGTTTGTTGAAGGAACCAATATATTGTTTACTGGAATATAGCACTAAAATGGAATGAAATGAAAGACCCTATTTTTTGTTTACAGAAAACACTATTGGAGATACTTATTCGTTTACATTAGTATGTTGACACTTATTTACAGAAATGTTGCACTAAAATAGTGTCACTGTTCATAGGACACTTTTTTAATTTATTGTCTTTCAGAGATTTGAAATAAAAATTGTATATTCTCACTTAATCTTTTTTTTCTTGTTATGTCAGATTTTTGTAGATTGATTTCTGACCAATATATCGATAATCACAGTATCGTCATACCGTGAGACAATCGTTATCGTGAGCTTTGAATCGTGTATCGTATCGTATCGTGAGGTACTCAGAGGTTCCAACCCCTAGTAGCGACTAGGGGTGAGAGTATTGGGTCACGATACGATATTATCATGATATCGCGATATATTGCTATATTCTACCCAGTTAATATCAAAATTAAACGTAGCAATAAAAAATGAAGTTGCCGGACGATGTTGATCATTTAGGGGACAAATTGAGTCAAAACTATTTGCTTCAAAACATCCTATTTATTATTAGTATTTTTGCACATTTTCACTGAAAAAAAGAAAATACAGTGTTACACACTGCCATAAAATAAAGTGCAACAAGTTTCTTTAAACTGAAACTACTGTGTAGAAGTCTCAGAGTAATTATTGATTAAATATCAGAAAAAAAAAGTTTTTTTTTTACATTTTTTTAATCGATTTAAAAAAAAAAAAATAGACTTAAAATCGGCACCCAAAAAAATTGTGATATATCGTGAAATCGATTTTTTTTCCCCCACACCCCTAGTAGTGACAAGGTATTATTATTCTGCATTTTAGATTGGACTAGAAAACAGCTTTTTTGATATTTATTGTGTGTGATGTGATGTTTATTTGAAAAAGAAAGACAATTTAAAAAAATGTAATTTCATTCAGTGATTATTATTTTATTATTATTTTACCAATTTTTAAAAGACATTTCAAGCGACCCCATATGGGGGTCACGACCCCAAGGTTGAAAAACCCTGCTTTAACCCTTTTCTCGGGTATTCTGCAGTTCTGATTGATTATACATCTCTTATAATCACTTTAAGATTATTATTTCACATCAACTATATTAAATTAAAGCATTAAGTGCTTGAAATCACAGAGAACACTGAAGAGTAACATATGAGAGCATAAAGAGTTAAAATATGAATATATATTCTGAACTCACCGGACGACAGATGTTCGGATGCAGCTCAGAGATGGAGATGATGGTATGATACATTTTATTTCCTCGTCCAAAATAGATTTGAAGAATATACGTAGACACTGTAAAATATTAGAATACAAACACCGATGAGTTTCTCTCTATTATACATGAAGAGTATTTAGTCCAAGCTAATGATAAAGAAACAAGTAGCTAGCTAGCTAGCTAGCTAACATTAAGTATTCATTTTAAAACAAACAATGGTTCAATAAAACGGATAAACTCAAGTGCTAAATAACTTCTCTAGACTTTATATAGAATATGAATTGTTTGCTACCAAGTTAAATTGCTTCCTTCATCAGTTTTTCGACTTTTTATGGAAATTAAACTAAAATAAAAGTCAGATTATCCGAGAGGCTGGTGCTGCCTTCAAAACTATCGGAAATACGAGTTTTGTCAGATCAATGCACGTTAAACCATAAATTATGTCAGAAAAAGAAGAAAAAAAAAACAAAATAAATACATTAGACTCGAGATATGTTAAATATTATAGAAATACGTATTATTATTATTATTATTATTATTATTATTATTATTATTATTATTATTATTATTATTATAACTGAACCCTTTTGCTTACTTCATTTGTATTGTATTTTTGTACTTCCGTTTGTTTTTCCTTTGTTAGATGTTTAGTAGTAGACTCTTCCATATTTTCCATATATGTTTTATTATTTTATTTATCTCAAACATTAAAAAAAAACAACTATATAAAACAATCGTTGCTTACTTTAAAAAAAAAAAAGAAGAGCCCTAGAAATGTTTGAGAAATCTGACATTGAGCAAATGCATGTATATACATACATATATATAAATACACAACAAAATACACACAAATATAAATAAAAACATGCATTCATAACCTACTTACATCAACATCCACATGTCCACTATCTAATAAGAGTTGCCCTTAAAAAAAAAAGAAGAAAAAAAGTAATTTTTTTATGTTGTTACAACTTTAAAGTTTAATATTAAAACTGTTCCAAAGAGATAAACCACAAACTGAGATACACATGCTTTTTAAAGTTGTCCAGAATGTTCTCTTACCAAAGTCCAATTCCTCCCGCAAATCATATGAAAGGAGGACAACAATTAAATATAATAACTTTACATGTTTTCATACATGTCTATAAAACCAAGAGTTTTCCAAAACAAATACTTCAAAACAAAGCTCTTTAATATGGGGCGCACATTGTGAAGTTGCTGATGTTAAAATGAAAATCAACTTTTTACAACATTTAGAAACAAACCACATTTAAAAAAATGTATGTGAATGTTTTTTACGTTACTTTTGACCAGATTTACAGCAGTCCTTGTGAAATTTGTGATATATTTTTTCTCATAAAAATATAATGTTAGATGTTAAATGTAAATGTTAAATCTAAATCTAAATGGTGAATCTAAATCTAAATGTTAAATCTTAATGTCACGGGTGAAACTAAATATTTAGCTAATATGCAAATTCACCGTAATGAGCTTTTATTTTGACACTTACGATTTAACATTTAACATTTAGATTTAGCATTTAGATTCAGATTTAACGTTTAGATTTAACAATTATCTTTAGATTTAACATTTAGATTTAACATTTAGATTTAGATTTGACATGTATTTACATTTAACATTTAGATTTAATATTTAGACTTAGATTTAACATTTAGATTTAGATTTAACATTTATTTACATTTAACATTGAGATTTAGATTTAACATTTAGATTTACATTTAGCATTTAGATTTAGATTTAACATGTATTTACATTTAACATTTAGATTTAACATTTAGATTTAACATTTAGATTTAGATTTAACATTTAGATTTAGATTTAACATTTATTTACATTTAACATTTAGATTTAACATTTATTTACATTCAACATTTAGATTTAACATTTATTTGCATTTAACATGTAGATTTAGATTTAACATTTATTTACATTAAACATTTAGATTTAACTTTTAGATTTACATTTAGCATTTAGATTTAGATTTAACATTTATTTACATTTAACATTTAGATTTAACAATGACACTATTTTTACAAGAAAACTAAATGTCACAAATATTGCTGAAATATTGCTGTCAAAAGTAAAATAAAAAAATTAACACGTTTTTTAAACGTGGTTTGTAGCTAAATATTGCAAAAAGTTTTTCTTAGCAATCAGCGCCCCTTACTATAAGCGCCTTGTTCGTAGACCTCATAATAACTTCAGTCAAGAAATAAAGATCTGCTTTATGTTACCACGGTACAAACATGGTTGTAATATTTTGTGTTTCTTTTTTTAATGTTTGGTACAGTATATCCTCAATAATCTACCTACTGATCAACAGTTAGGTGTTATTTCATCTCTGGATAAAGGCAGGATTTTATTGCCAATAAAAAATTTTTATTTGAGTTGTTTCTTGTGTTATCTCACATCTCCATTGTAAAGGCATCTCTTTATTTGAGACTTTAACACTGTCAGATCACTAATTATTTACATTATTCTAAGCATAGCATTGGGATGATGATTATGTGCTGACATATATTTAGTTTGATAGAACAAAGCTGCATTTTACAAATACAAACCTCTCATTTAGCTTCACACAACCATGGTACATCAAAGTCAGTTCTGATCCCAACTTTTTTTGATCACTTTTGATATATATATATATATATATATATATATATATATATATATATATATATATATATATATATATATATATATATATATATATATTATACCCTAGTGTAGCAGTCACAAATCACTAATGTGTTTCACAGAAAAGTAGCTACAGTCCAAATAGTGAAATTACTCGTCATCAGACACTTTACTGCTGTGTAATGTTCAGTCAATGTATCGATGTGCTTTGTATAATGTTGTATAATGTGAAACTACAATGATTGAATGCATCACGCTTGTGAATTGTTTTCCTATTTTTGAACAAGTGCTATTCAAATGAAGCCTTATTTGAAATTCTAATTTCATTAAAACATTTTCTGAGCGCACATTGTGAGTCCATTAATCACAGCGGCACTTTAAAGCATCATCGCACAAATCAGGCAAAAACGGATTCATGATGGAGAGTTTCTGTGAAGTCATTATCAGTCACACGTTGATTCAATATTCATCAATCAATCTGAATAACCTGATTTAATCTCATGGTGTCAGGAGCTGTTGGATGACACTGTTTAATAATCAATGTGTGTGTATATGTAAACTGACCAGACATAATATTATAAAAATTTATGTATGAAAATAGTATAATATAAAATTGTAGTGTATTTGTAATAATTGAAATTGAAATTGTAATATCTGTATTTGATACAAACACAAGGCAAATGATTTCAGGTTATAAAAGTAGTTTTACTTACAGTACCTGCATTGATTTAATAAAACAAGTTTAAAATATACTTTTGCCAAATGAAATGTACTTACCTGAAATTGTGTTTCTTTTTGTGTACTTGCCTTGTTTGATGAAAAATATAAACTTATTTGCATCAAAGGTTTTTCACTTTTCTCGTCACTGGAAAGAATAAAAGTAAGAACGAGTGAAATCCTGAGTCTGGTCAAGTTCTTCCTTTTTCTAGTGTGGGAAACCATGACGTTATAAAGACACATGACACGTACATTATTATTGCAATATACAACTACACAAACATAATTCTATTTTAGTTTACTACTTTGTATGCACTCATTTCATAATACAGAGGCAAACTACATAGCTAAACAGGACAACATTAAAACAGAGAAACAACGAGAGGGAAAATGGAGCGTTTTCTTGTACGGTCGCCTGTGATATTGTACATGATATGAGTGATAACACGTGTTATAAAGACTATTTTGCACAATAGGTGTCCCTTCAGATTTTGACTTGTCCTTTGGTGTACCTTGGGCACAAAAACAATTGGGAACCACTAATGTAGACCAGTGTTTCTCAAATAGGGGTACACAAAGGTACTACAGGGGGTACTTGAGAGAGAGAAAGAGTGGAAAATTAACAAATGAAAGCTTTAAAAAATATGGGGTTTTATAATATTTTATTTAGTTAAAAATGATAATCATAATTATTATTATGGAAATAATTTTCATTACAAACATGAACTGAAAATACAAGGGTCAGTCTTGGTTCAACACCAGGCGGGAGATGACTGGAAATAATAAAAACATAGAAATAAATCTAGTCAGGAGTAGGGCTGGGCGATATAGACCAAAACTCATTTCCCGATATTTTTTTTCTCAAAATGACGATATGTATATTAATCTCGAAAAACAATTCAGGGTTAAATCTGCTGATGCAAAATGTCACACAGCTGCACAATGTGTCACTTTTGTCTTTTTCTCCCTTTAAGGGACAGCACGTGTGAGTGAGTTCTGTAGTCTGACTGAGGACGCACTCAGAAAAGTGTAAAAAGCACAGTTAGTTGGATTTTTGAGAAGTAGGAAAAGCAGCCACTCCTAAACAAGAGTATCTTAATACAAAAATAAGCTATAAAAAAAGTACACATATCGGCAATATTGTAATTTTCTATATCTCCCAAATAGAAAACTTGATTTGCTTGAAGCTCGATATATCTCCCAGCCCTAATTATCAGGCATTAAATTCTGTTTCATTCCATTTATTTACAAAACGAGATTCTTTAAAATGTGTGTTATCATTCATTCCATTATTATGCTCTACAGTTGTTTTTTTCATAGAATTCTGAGCAAAACGTTGTAGATGGACAAAGGAGGTACTTGGATTCAGAAATAATTGAAAGTTGGTACCTGATAGGGCTGGGCAATATGGATCAAAACTCATATCTCAATATTTTTTCTCAAAATGGTGATATACTCTATTAATCTCGATATTTTTAACTCAATAAAGTCTGACCAGAAAGAAAATTCAGGGTTAAATTTGCTGATGCAAAATGTCACACACAGGCACATTTATTAACAAACAGCTGCACAATGTGTGCGACTTTTGACTTTTTATCCACAAAGGTAGTAGTTCCCAACCAGGGGTACGTGTACCCCTAGGGGTACTTGAACACATTGCAGGGGGTACTTGGAAACATTGATGAATCTATTTCTGACATGCTTAAGCCTATTTCAGACACTGTACATGCTCATCCATCATCTTTTCCACCTGTTGACAATAAACGGCATTATTGGAATAAACAATATTGTGGCCTTAATATCCGACTAAATTGTTACTAACATGTTATGCACATCACTAAAAAGTTGAGGTAAATATATTGTCTGTTATGCAATAATTGTAATGCACAAAATTGATATTTAGTGTGCCTTAAACGTACAGGTTCTCCTAATCTGAAGAAAGGCCTTGGGGGGTACATGAGGCAGAAAAGGTTGGGAAACACTGCTCTAAGGGACAGCACGTGTGAGTGAGTTCTGTAGTGTGAAGGTCTGTGTTAGAACACAATCAGAAATCCATCTAACTGAGCTTTTCATGCTGTTCTGATCATTAACAAAAGCAGCGACTCCTAAAACAACTATTTTAATACAAAATAAGCTATCAAATATATATATATATATATATATATATATATATATATATATATATGGTAAAATTGTAAAGAAGGACACAGTTTGACTGTATGAATAAAATTTAATATTTGTACGTTGTTTTTTGTACTGTGTGATTGTATAAATAAAATCAAGTAAAAAAAAAAAACGAAAAAGATACATCTCGATATAGGCAATGTTGTCATTTTCTATATCGCTAAAATAGAAAACTCGATATATTTTGAATCTGGATATATCGCCCAGCTCTATTACTTACTTAGTATGAGAACCACTGATCTCGACTGAAGCGTACATGACCTTTCAGAATCATAGGGATGTGAAATCTGTCTTTTATCGTTTCCTTTCTGTTTTTCTGCCCAACAATAGATCTCAGACGTTTGGTTTGATGTAAACGACATGTGCTTTATGACCACATGAATAAAGAGAAAAAGAACTGCTGTTCAGAGAATGTATAGATTAGAACGTTGTAGTATTTCTTTGGTGGTTTTGGTTCACATGTAAGAATGCAAACAAACTTTGAAGAGAATACAAGAAAAAGCAGTCATGTTCCTGCTCTTTAAAGACACATCCTGTGGGATCTAATGAAACCAGTCCTCAGTATTTAATTTAAGTCAACCGTTAAAGCTTATCCTTCTGAGTTATATCCTGGCACAGCCGCACTTCTACGTCCAACTATAGCTTTGGCAGTTGTTGGCAGGAGTGTGTGCAGTCTTTATGGGCTTCCATGAGTGGAAGGCGTCCAAGTTGCAAGCACTCTGTAATTTTCCTGCCACCTGCGTGAATGGCCCTGCTTCAGCTGGACCTCTGGGAATGTTCACAGTCACTGAAGTATCTCCTGATCACCATGTCCAGCGTTGAATGACGTTAATAACACACTGTGTAAAAGCAGGTTGGAGGAAGAAGTCAGTGGCATGCATGATGTCAGTGCCAGGCCATGACTTCCTTTTATTGTTTCACGTAGTGGTTCTCAAACTTTTTTGGCTCAAGTCCCGCCTTTTTTCTTATTTCTGAATTCAAGTATGTCCAACTACAACAATTTGCTCAGAATACTATGAAGAAACAACTATAGAGCCTAATGATGGAATAAATGAGTGATCAAAACCAGCCCTTTGGAGCGTCCAATTCAGCCCGCAGGAGAACGTAAAAATGAAAACATAAATCATGTGTAAATGAAACTCAACAATATTTGCAGGGGCTCATAGTTTTCCCGCTGCTTATGTCGCATAATTGCAGACCATACCCTCGGCTAACTTTGGCCGAAGGGTATTGTCATCCATCCGTCCGTCTGTCTGTCTGTCTGTCTGTCTGTCTGTGTAGAGTGGTGTAGGTCTTTTAATGCAATATCAACCAACCATTCTCACACATTGGCACTAATGGGGGGATTCCGAGTAATTAAAAAAAAAAATTGGGACGACCTCTGTGGTTTTATAAAGTGCATTATAAATCATGTTCATTGAGCAGATTCTCTGTGATATGGATGAAGTCCTCTGGCCAGACCCCCGCACTAAAACTAGATGTTGGAGAATGAATCACAGTGACTTTGTGCAATAATGTGATTTTCTTTTTTTGTTCTTGTTTTAGTTTAATTGTTGTTTTGTTGACTGTAGATATCACTTTAATTATGATTATACTGTGCTCAATGTATTTAGAATAAACATGTTCTGTTATCTATGCTCTGGATGCTGTGTCCTAAATGTTTTTATGTAAGTGTCTAATGCAGTGTTTCTCAAATGGGGGTACGTGTACCCCTAGGGGTACGTGATGGCACTAAAGGGGGTCCTTAAGAGAGAGAGAGAAATTAACAATAAAGTGACAGGAAATTATATAATACAGAAATAAATCTATTCAGCCACCACTAAATCAGTGTTTTTCCACCTTGGGTTTGGGACCCCATGTGGGTTCACCTGGAGTTTAAACGGGGTCATCAGATATTTCGGAAAAATGTAAATAGATTTTCAATTTAAATTCTTCTTTATTTTTTTTTCATTCAAACAACACAATCTCGTAGTATTTACAAAAGAGGATTAGTACGGTATTATGGTGACAAATTTTATACTTTAGGACTCAATAATTCTAAATAAAATCAATCCATCCATCATCCATTCATCTATTATCCATCACCCACCATCCATCCATCCATCCATCCATTATCCATCATCCATCCATCCATCCATCTATTATCCATCATCCATCCATCCGTATATCATCCATCCATCCATCATCCAGCCATCATCCATCCATCTATTATCCATCACCCACCATCCACCCATTATCCATCCATCCATCCATCCATCCATCCATCCATCCATCCATCCATCATCCATCCACCATCCATCTTTTATCCATCACCCATCCATCCATCCATCCATCATCCATCCACCATCCATCTTTTATCCATCACCCATCCATCCATCCATCCATCCACCATCCATCTATTATCCATCACCCATCCACCCATCCATCCATCCATCTATCCATTCATTCAAAGAAACCACATCAAAATCACAATCAAAATATCTGTAAATGTCACACTATCAGGCCTATGAAGAGACCTAAAAAAAGTCAAGATGATGATAAAAAGTCATAAATGTTAAAACATTGTCATTAGCATATAGGCTATTTATTTCATAGAAAAGGTATCTATCACCTTTAAAAACTCCCAACTAGTTATAAGCTAAAGGTTTCACTCCTAGTGTGTCATCAATGAACATTGCTGTGGCTATTAGAAATTCAACCTCTAGAAGACAGCATAACAATTATGGTAAATGTACAGTAAGTTAATTATATAAACAACTTCACAATAAAAACATGGCTTGCTTGATTACCACTAATTATACACTACTTAAAATAAATAAATAAATGAATGGAACACTTAGGCAACATATCCTAGAGCTCATCAAGGAAAGTATTCCAGTTTTTAAAAAATGAATTCCACTGGAATGCCATTCATCCATTTTCTGACCAGCTTGCTCCCTTTAAGGGTGGTGGGGGTCTGCTGCGTATTTCCAGCTGTCATCAGGCGTTAGACGGGATTACACCCTGGACACAGTGCCATTCCCCAGTGGAATGAGTTGAGAACAAAATAGCATAAGAATGATGAATGAAAATCTTATTTATTCCATGGCGTTCTAGATCACACTCAAAATAAAAGTGGATGAAACCAATCACAGGCAGATCAGAATCAGAATCAACTTTATTGGCCATGTAATGTATTGTTATACACACGAGGAATTTGACTTTGTGAACTGTGCTCTCTCTAACAATGTGAACATTAAATAATGACAATCAACTAGAAAAAAATATATAAACATAAATATAAACTGTTGTTTTGGCGTACAGTGATCTGTAGCGTCTGCCGGAGGGGAGGAGTTTGATCAGATTGTGTGCAGGGTGTGAGGGGTCTGCAGTGATGTTACCTGCCCATTTCCTGACCCTGGACAGGTATAAGTCTTGGATGGGGGGGCAGATCCAGCAGTTTATGAAGAGACAATGAAACGGAAAAAATAATCATTTACTCAGTAACCATTGGATGTTTGTATGATCTCATTCATTGTTTGTCCATACCACCTTTATAAAATTTTACTTCCTTCCCTCGTTTTTCTCTATTTAAATTTTTACATGTTTGAAATAAAAAATAAACTAAACTAAACACTTGGTAAAAATATCAGCGTTTATAATGCCGTGTTAGCGGAGAAGTGTGCATGTTTCGCTGTTTGCTTTGAGCACAGCCGCTGCCATTGGCCGCCAATAACTTCCGGTAACTATTTGAGACTTCGTTGTCGCAACTCTCTCTCTAAACGGCTCTGTGTGCGTGCGGCTATGACGCCCCTCCCCCCTCTCATGTCTCGTCCCTAAATCAATGCGATTATTGACGACAAATCACTCAGAATCACTGGAATTGGCCTCACTACTGTGAGGTAGTTTGAGAAGGAGGAGTTCACATTCTTATAAGGTAGGAGGAGCCAGGATTGTCTGGAGGAGGAGTTTCCGCGAGGTGACATCACCAAGCAAGAAAAATCCAACTCGTCCATTTGGATCTAACTTTTTACAAAATGTGGAATAACAAGGGAGGGAGGAAACATCATTTTTTCAACTTTGACCCTCTGAAGGTGGCTAAAGAAATGTATATTACTGTAGCAAAACCATTATAAAGTGAATTTTTCATAATACTGCTCCTTTAATATCTAAGGTTGATGAATTATTAAACTGTTGACCTTCAGGTGTTTCAGAGATTTTTCCTTTGGATTATTTTGTTCAAATTCAGGACAGAATATGCTACAAAGTTCATTAGTGACTACAAAATCAGCTGTGAATCAGCTAAGGGAAATAATAATATAGTAAGTATTTAACTTGTATGCAATCATTCAGTATTTCTTTCATAGTTAACACTAAAGGATAATTATATGCAATCAAGTCGGAGCCATATTATATTCAGTTTATTTGTTTTAGTAAATGTAGTCATTGATTTTTAGTTTTTGGGTTTCTTTTATATTTCACCTCTGTTTTGTTGTCAGTCTCACACATTTCATACTTGGTATGGTTAGGTACACATTTCTTCGAGTTAAATTGTTACATAATCTTTTTCCAGTTACACTTACTATATTATCATATCATTATATATCCTCATTGTCATCATTCAGTTTGCATTGCACACTTGCTTGTTTGCTATTGTAACTGTGAATTTCCCCGTCGTCGGATGAATGAAGAATGAGCTTATCTTAATTATTTGTTATTGGATAAAATTGTAGTGTATGCCTCATTGATCAATAAATCATATCAATAATAAATCATTTGCTTGAAATGGAATGTAAAAGATTTAAATTTCTGCTTGAACGTTTGCTTTATCTCCAAATAAACACTCTGCTTTTGAAGATTTTCATTGTGGGATGTGGAGTCCTAACTTGGCTGAAAGATATATTTATATGGACTTTTGTCAAAGAATAGGGGCGAGTTTTGTGATTTAGTGAGTGTGTGATCAAGTCAAAGGGTGTGGCTTGATTCAAACTTTATATCCACTAAGACAGAAATCCCATGTGATTTACTGCTACTGTCAATGTTAATGTTACCCACTGAGATTTCCATCCATTCGTCATCTTAAATGTGGAAAGATACAGCATGTATTTTCGATACATCAAAGGTAGCCATGACGTACCAGTCGATCACAGCATTCGCCTTCAAAGTAGTTTTCCTCTGACAAACTCTGACAGATACATCAGGTTTAAGATTTGAACCACAAAAAGAACTAAATCTTGGAAGTAAAGGCAAAAGCAGATTTCTACAATTATTCAAGAGTGTTCTATGAAAGAGCAGCTTTCATTTTGCTGCTGCAAGTTTTCCAAATGACTTATCAGAACATTGCCAATGATGATTTTATTCAAGTGATTATTGTTTCATGTGTCAAATATTTTCATTTCACACCATTCCAGAGATTTTACAGATACAGTAAAATATTTTTTATTTTTCTTCACAAAAACACCCCTCGATCTTAAAGGTGCGTTCACACTGAACGCGACTATAGTTGCTTAACAAGTCGCTTAGGCACGCTTTTTGCTCGTTTCATCTACCCCAACAATTTCAAAGCCTTTTTCAGGCGCAACTTTTATTTTCACATCAAACATGACCGATCGTACCACGATTGTGGCACTGTACGTACGTGTTGGCTCACCCATGGTTGCTCCCTTTTATTGCGGTGCTGGTAAGAAGGAGCACAGGTACAAGACGAGGTAATCGCATACAGCCACGCTGACTGTTTCCTCCATGGTTCTCCAGCAACGTGACGACTGGGTAAGTGACCAAGGGAGAAAAACATAAATGATTGAACTGTATTTCTATACTTTCACTTTGTGAATCTAGTTCAACTAAAATGCAGTAAAAAATAAAAAATAAATAATCTGGGCTCAAACATGATCAAAAACTTTGGGGTCACCAGAAATTCTTGAATCATAACATAATCTAATCGCTAGATGGGCTTGTTTGCAAACGGTCGCATTTACTGGTTCAATAAATGGGAAGAGAGTCAAATTCTGATGTAACTGGTTATAATTTACAGTCCGCATAAACAGGACTGAATCATAAAATAACCTAACCACTAGAGTGGACATGGGCTCATCTGTGAACGGTCGCATTTACAGACCTTGGAGTTGCTGTTAGCTTACCAATAAACAAGAAGAGATTCATCACTTTTATAATAAGTGTTGACTAGGCCACTGGGAGTGAGGTCCAAGGCCAAGGCAGGCTGACTTAATAATAATGTGTCATGTTTTTCTGCAGTCAGTGTCTTCTCCTCTCCCTTCTCTCTCTGCTCTGTTTCAGGTTCTTGAAGCTGATGATGCAGATCCTGATCTGTGGTTCACGGCTCAACTAGTCTTGGACACTCTGATGTTCTATCTCTATCCTGTTCTGTTGGTCCTTCTGTCCACTAACCCCAACCAGTCGACGCAGATGGCTGCCACCTCTGAACCTTGTTCTTGTTAAAAGGGAGTTGTTTCTTCCCACTGTCACTAAATACTTGTTCATGTGGATTTCGTTGGGTTTTTTCTTTCTTATTATACATTTTATATTGTGATAAGCGCATTGAGATGACTTTGTTGTAAATTTTGCTATACAAATAAAGTTTAATTGAATTAATTTTGAATATTAAATGGGGTCACGGTCCAAAATAGGTTGGGAACCACTGCACTAAATATTGTTTCATTCCACTTATTTACAAAATGAGATTGTTTAAAATGTGTGTTATCACTTGTTCATTCCATCATTATGATCAATAATTGTCTTTAAATAGTTTTCTAAGCAAAATGTTGTTGTCGGACAAAGGCGGTACTTGGATTCAGAAATAAGAGAAAGGGGGTAATTGAGCCAAAAAGGTTTGAGAACCACTGATCTCAAGCACTGACATCTGTTGCTAGCACCAAAGAGAAAGGTAATGCTGTGGCTTGGTAAACAAGGTTTTTAAGTGTGCACACACCCCATGGGGAGTTTAGGTCAACACCTACATTTTCAGTGAGAAAGCAAGAAAAATGTTCTCTTAGGAACTTGAAATGGAAGATATATTTTATAAAAACATCGTGTGTCTGTTTCATCTTGTGGACAATATGTTTTCGAAAAGACAGGAAGTTTGTTCTGGTTTGTTTATCTTGCTCCTTAAACTCTTAATCTGTGAAAACACCAGAAAGGCCATTTTGGCAATGTTTTGGTGAACAACTTTTGGATAAAATACAGTTACAGTTTAAAGAATGTTAATTAATTATCATCTCCTGCAGCTTTAAAGATGCAGTCCGCAACTCTCAGATCCCTCTCTACCCCTCCCTCTCTGCTGCTCTGTTGCCCTGCCTCCAAAGTCCCTCCCTCAGAGGAGCTAACAAGCTAACGTTAGTCCGACAGCAACATCACAGTAATATAACATGCTCTGTTAAAAGCATATTACTGCAGTGCTTCTCTCTCTCAATGTGCACACACCAATCTATCAGCAGCAGCAGCTACAACACAGTGTCACTTACAGCAGCCCACACAGAGGCTGCTGCGTGCACACAAACAACACATGCACTACAGAGTTCTAGTGTAACAATTACAAATCAAACATAATGTAAATCAAGCAGCAGTAATTACCTTTCAAGCAGAAAAGTCACTAAATCCATCTTCTACTCTTCCAGACCATACACTGTAAAAAAGATGGCGCTCTCGCTCCGGGAAAGCGGCGGGGACTGTGAGCAACAGCTGTTAGACAGTCTATCAAACACAATCCTGGCTCTGATTGGTTCTTTTTACTCGGTCGCGTTGCATTCTGGCAATCTGCCAAAGACTGCAAGAGCAGCAGGGGGGACTCAATGAGCCTGTTTTTTTCACACAAACTACTAGTTTGATGTAAAGCTTTAGCAAATATGACAGAAAGTCACTTTTATAAGAGTTGCAGACTGCAGCTTTAAGTCAAATACGTGCAAACATTAGAAACGCTTTAAGCTTTGTAATTGAGGCATCCCAGAGCCAAATGGCAGAAATACAGTACATTCACATTTGCTTTGATGCTTTGGACACAGTAAGCACTAGGAAACACTGCCATTAATAAATACTCTTCACCTCATCCGTCTCTTATTGGGATGGTATTAGCATCACATATGGAAGACATCATCCAGTTAGAGAGCAACTCCACAGCAAGCGCTAATAACAGTGTGGCTATGGGTCTACTCAAAAGGAATGGAACAAACTATGACCCCATCCTAGTCAGGGCCACCATGTACTGTTGTAAATTAAAGGTGGTCTAAGCCTCCACCAGTCCAGACCAGTACAGACTGGGGGAGGAGTGGGAGCTGAATGAGAACTGAGGTGATGACCGGGAACAGGCTTCAGAGCAATAACCAGTCAGGCTACTGGCGTTGGATGCTGTGGTATGAGGAGAGAACACACACAGAGAGAATAAAGGTAGTCTGAACAATGAGAATATCATTAGATTACGAGGGCAAGATCAGATAATTTATTATTTTTAAAATAAGTTTAAAATTTCCTTGTTCTTGTCAAAATCATTCTCAAGATTCATGAAAGCATTTTAACTAAACACAAAACTCTCTGTACAGGGAGAACTCTCCTGCGCTTAAACTTTGTACATGATTAGATGGTTACATGATTTTATACATACAATTTACATCATTGATTTATTTTATGACCCAAATTGTGTTGTTACAACATGTGTTTGTATATATTATTGTCCCCAATGGTCCAACAAGGAAATATCATCAAATCAGCTGGTTAAGCTAGAGTGGAGCTGCTCCAGTTTAAAATGTAAATTACAGATCATTCTGCTAGGTGAATGCTAATGCTACGTTAATTCTAATGATTTGCTAATGCTAGGTTAAAGCTAGGCCAAGGGTCTGCAACCTGCGACTCTGGAGCCTAATCTGGCTCTTTGACTCTTTTGCAATGGCTCCCTATAGCTTTAAAAAAAAAAAAACTATTGAAATAGAGTTTTTTTTTTTTTAGTTTTTTTTTTTACAGAAGCTATTTATGATTAATGACAAATAAAATCAAGATATAACAATTTGTTAACCTTAAATAAATCACGTTGTGCAATAACTCGGCCACTTTCCTACTTCACCTCCCGCAACATCTACAGACCATCAACTTTCCTTCCACCTCTGGCTAACCTTAAGTTTGAAATCCCTGGTAAGATAACTAAACCAAAAAAAACACTATTCTGGAAGAAAATAGAGATTTTAATTGTGTGGGAAAAGATTCATTTAACCGCCAATGTGCAGGTTAAATATGCATGTTTTATGTGTGGCAAGAAATGAGAAATTAGCATGTGTTGACCACATATTCATGTGTTATCAAATGCAAGTTACTTTTTGTAGCCTTTCAAATACATTAACTAAAGAAAAAAAAGAAAAAAATTATATATATATACATATATATATAATGAACATTGAGTTCATGTAAACTGAGATGTGTAAGAATTTCAAGAGGCAAGATACTGTTTTATTTCTTGATGTCAATTTATTTTAAACTGTTTTTTACGTTGAGATCAATAATAATCAAATCAAATTAAATCAAACATTATTTATAAAATTTTCACTGTATAGAATTTAATACACTGTTTTGTCTTTATTGAGAAGGTATTTTTTCGGCTCCAGAGGACTTTAATCCAGGCGAGATTAGGCAAAATGGTTTCTGTGCTTGGCTAAAGCTAAAACCAAAGCTAGGTTAATGCTAATGTTAATGCTAATGTTAATGCTAATGTTAATGCTAATGTTAATGCTAACTAATGCTAAGTTATGTAAGCTAGTTAATGTTAATGGCAATGTTAACGATAACGCGAATGCTAATGATAACACTAATGATAATGCTAGCCAATGCAGTGTGACGGGGGCCAGCACCTGCATCATCACTTGCATGTTGTTCAAGGGAATGCAAATATTCTAGTTACTTTTGTCTTCCATAAGTACAGTGGTTCCCAAACTTTTTTTACTGTGCCCCCTTAGAATAATGAAAAACTCTCAGGGACACCCATCGCGACAAAAAAAAACAGGACTATTTTTTTACAATCACATTTTAAAACAGTAATAAAGCTCTTTATTATAAGCACATAGCGTGAAGCGGCACATGAAGCTGCTTGTCATGTTTATAGTTGTATGCAGAAAGAGTGGCTAGTAAATGAAGCTGAGTTGGTAAAGAAACTCGCCTCGGATCATTCTACTTGCGTGCGCACAGATTTGAATAGTGTCGGGTTGAAACAGGTTGGGGCTTAAAGAGACATCGGCTTCATTCGGGTCAGACAGATCCGGGCCGTGTTCTGTCGGGCTCGGGCTGGGTCTTCTTTTTTTAGCCTGATTAAAGTTCTAGCCTAGCTTGGTGTGCAATTACTATAACCAAATCAAGAACTGAATCATTTCTGATCTACTACAGGTCACCAGAAACTCCACGGGGACGTCTAATAAACAAATGGTCAAGACTCACGAGATGGATTTTCCCTGGAATACTCACCTAACACCGACATGTACATGCAGACATATTTTGGAGTTAAAAGAACAGGCTTTACCTCAGACAAGACTTGAAAAATGAAAATTCAACATTTTTCAAAGCCAACGGAAACAGTCTGTGAGTGATGACTCACCCTCTAAAGTTCCACACTGGGTGTTCCTGTCTCAGCAACGTTTAGGATACTGAGAAATGTCTTTTCAGAACATCTGTGAGTACTTGATATGAAAATATGACTCGTAGCATGTTTGGCAACTTCAATTGCCTAATAGCCCTCAAATAAACAAAAACTGAGCTTAAAGATATGCATTTGTTTGTGAGAATTTGGACGTATGTGTTCTGTTCATTTAATTGCCCAATTATACATGAAAATAATTACATAAAAAGCTTATAAATCAACTTTTATAGGGCTCTATGACATATAGCACACAAAAAAAAGCTTGCCTTTTAGTTATTTCTAACTTTTCTTTTGACCTCTACCTTATTTTCCTCTCAGCTGTCAGGGATATATTTCAAATATCCACAGTTTGACTTCTGGTATTCCACTCTGGCCTTACTCTCTGTCATTATGGTTGCATTTAGAAGATGTCTTTACAAGAAACAAAAATAATAGTGAATCTTAATCTAAAGCCAGTGTGGTGTGGAGAAAACTCCGACCTTGGGTTTACTTTATTACCACACAGAGATCAATCTAAATATGGACGTATTTATGGATAAATGCCATAAAGGAGTAGGCAATAAAAACATAATCAGTGAGTAATTGATTTCCTGTGTCAGAGGCAGGTCTGAATGCAAACACTTGTCAAATGGCCAAAAGATACATTTGTGTTGTAAAAAGATGTATTAACTCTGGCATCCATGCATGTCCGAGTCTGCAGAAAGAAACACGTTCACACACACATGAAATCACACACCTGCTCAAACATAACCTTAATTAAGGGTTGGTCGATATCGCCTGTTCCTTTAGCTGCTTATTGATCAAGTATGTGGAGTCCTGGTGTTCATGCACTGTATTTGATGCGTTCTATTACCAGTGTGTGAGAGCCACACTCATAGATGAGACTGTTGGGATTAATACAGTGGGGCTGGAGGTGGGAGGGTACATTGATCTTTCAGAATATGAAGTGGTTCAGTGTCCGATGGATACGTTGTGTCTAAGTGGCCCAAAATAAATGCATGGTCAGGTTTTTATATCCCTTTAAACCTGGATTAATACACACTGCCATCATTTGTTGTGCCCTAAATTTGATGAAAAGTGATGAAAGCGACAATAACCACTGAATTTGTCCCGTACAGATTTAACATTCAAAAGTTTAATGTTTTTGCCACAGTAATTTATAAAATGCACTTCTGGATGCTTAAAATCTTTACTTTTATTTATTTAATTTTTTTGTGACACAACCAGTTACAAAGTTACAATTTTTTACCACTGTTTACTGTTAATATTAAATTACTCTTTAACATAAATAAACAAGTAACAATAAAAAAAGAAAAAATAATAAACAATAGAGGTGTTTCATAGACATTTGTTTTTTATTCTATGTTTCTTCTAATTCTTTCACAATTTATTAATGTATTTGTTTATCAGCTTTTAATGGTAATAGAGTTTTCCAGTTATAGAGTTTTCAGTCACACAGATAACTAGCTTGTAGGTGCAAATGTCCTATTGACTCTGCTCTAGTTGCTAATGTTATTCAGAGCAGAAGTTTCAGGAAAATTATAGGGGAACAAATCTAATTCCTTCTCAATTGCATTAAAACTAATACAAGAATACATCAGACACCACACTGATGGTTTCTGTTTTATTGTTTCTATCGAGCCATGTGAGCCTGTCATTGCCCGATCCCGTTAGATCTCAGAAGCTAAGCACGTCTGGGCCTGGTTAGTAGTTGGATGGGAGACCACTGAGAATTCCAGGTGCCACAGTGGGGTGGCAGTCACCCAGTGGTATCTGTCATTGTGCCCTTGGGCAAGACTTTACCCACATTGCCTAGTATGAATGTAGTGTGTGAGTGAGTTCTGGTGGTGGTAGGAGGGGCCGATGGCGCACTATGGCAGCCTTGCTTCTGTCAGTCTGCCCCAGGGCAGCTGTGGCTACTATAGTAGCTTACCACCACTAAGTGTGGTGTGAAAGAATAATGCTATGTAAAGTGTTTTGAGTCACCAAAATAAAGCGCTATATAAATCCAATGCATTATTATTATTATTATTATTATTATTATTATTATTATTATAATCTTAAATGCTTAATTTTTTTATTTAGATTTAGATTGAAATATAACATTTGGATTTATATTTAAACACTTAACATTTAGATTTTAATTTAAAAAAAAATTACATTACCTTTGACCATATTTACAGCAAAAAATTGTGATATTTGCTTTTGGCATGCAATGATAATGTCAATGTCAAATCTAAATTTAATTGTTAAATATCACATATAAATATAAATGCAAAATGTTAAATTTATTTATTAAATGTACATCTTCAATGCTTAATTTTAACATTTACATTTAGATTTAACATTGACATTAATTATATTTTTGCTGTAACTCTGGTAAAAAATTACAATGTTTGTATAATATTCTATCATAATTGTACAATACTATTGTCCATACAATATACGTATATTGTTCGTAAAATAAAAGTTTAATGTGTGTACAGTAAAATATCACTTTTGTACTATATACTATATTGTTCGTACAGTGATGTAAAATATGTATTTATTTCCCTCTGGCAGCTCTACGCTAAGTTAAATATTATTTCATTGAAAACATTTGAAATGTGTTGAGGTAAATCATTGTTATTACATTTCTATGAGTGAGTAGTAACTATGACAACAGTAAAAAGGTCAACAACAGTGGACTCGTGTCAGCCTTATTTTCAAAACACATGAAAGCAAACAAAGTACGTGTTTTATCCGTGTGAGACGAGGCAGTGGATTGTTTCTGGCGTGAACGAGCAGAGAACATTGAGACACGGACAGTGTGAATTGAATGTGTACCCTTCCTTCAGCGGATCTGTAAGAGTACCGATCAGTCCAAGTCAGCTTTGAGCACCGAGACGCATCTATAGCCGCCATAAGGTACTTTAACACACTCGGTCAACGTTGTTTACTTCTGACTGTACTATATTCATCATTTAGTGATGTAGTTTGAAGAAAAAAACATGGAAACTGTTGAAGAAACTGTGCCAGGACTAGCTGTTTGCTAACTGTTCAGCTAGCTACTCACGTCAAATCACGTCATATCAAATCTAAATGTTAAATATTAAATCTAAATGTTAAATATTCAATCTAAATGTTAAATATTCAATCTAAATGTTAAATATTCAATCTAAATGTTAAATATTCAATCTAAATCTTAAATGTTTTTTTTAACATTTAGATTTAACGTTTAGAATCAAATGTAACATTTAGATTTAATACTTAACATTTAGATTTTTAAAAAATGTATGTGATTTTTTTTGTTACTTTAGACCACATTTACAGCAACATTTGTGATATTTTTATGATTTCTTGTACAATTACAATGCCAATGTTAAATCTAAATCTAAATGTTAAATAATGAATCTAAAGGTAAATCTGAATGTTAAATGTGGGGGTGGCAGTTGAACCAGTGGTATCTGCCATTGTGTCCTTAGGCAAGACACTTTACCCACATTGCCTAGTATGAATGTAGTGTGTGAGTGAGTGCTGGTGGTGGTAGGAGGGGCCGATGGCGCACTATGGCAGCCTTGCTTCTGTCAGTCTGCCCCAGAGCAGCTGTGGCTACTATAGTAGCTTACCACCACTAAGTGTGGTGTGAAAGAATAATGCCATGTAAAGTGTTTTGAGTCACCAAAATAAAGCGCTATATAAATCCAATGCATTATTATTATTATTATTATTATTATTATTATTATTATTATTATTATTATTATTATTATTATCTTAAATGCTTAATTTTTTTATTTAGATTTAGATTGAAATATAACATTTGGATTTATATTTAAACACTTAACATTTAGATTTTAATTTAAAAAAAAATTACATTACCTTTGACCATATTTACAGCAAAAAATTGTGATATTTGCTTTTGGCATGCAATGATAATGTCAATGTTAAATCTAAATTTAATTGTTAAATATCACATATAAATATAAATGCAAAATGTTAAATTTATTTATTAAATGTACATCTTCAATGCTTAATTTTAACATTTACATTTAGATTTAACATTGACATTAATTATATTTTTGCTGTAACTCTGGTAAAAAATTACAATGTTTGTATAATATTCTATCATAATTGTACAATACTATTGTCCATACAATATACGTATATTGTTCGTAAAATAAAAGTTTAATGTGTGTACAGTAAAATATCACTTTTGTACTATATACTATATTGTTCGTACAGTGATGTAAAATATGTATTTATTTCCCTCTGGCAGCTCTACACTAAGTTAAATATTATTTCATTGAAAACATTTGAAATGTGTTGAGGTAAATCATTGTTATTACATTTCTATGAGTGAGTAGTAACTATGACAACAGTAAAAAGGTCAACAACAGTGGACTCGTGTCAGCCTTATTTTCAAAACACATGAAAGCAAACAAAGTACGTGTTTTATCCGTGTGAGACGAGGCAGTGGATTGTTTCTGGCGTGAACGAGCAGAGAACATTGAGACACGGACAGTGTGAATTGAATGTGTACCCTTCCTTCAGCGGATCTGTAAGAGTACCGATCAGTCCAAGTCAGCTTTGAGCACCGAGACGCATCTATAGCCGCCATAAGGTACTTTAACACACTCGGTCAACGTTGTTTACTTCTGACTGTACTATATTCATCATTTAGTGATGTAGTTTGAAGAAAAATACATGGAAACTGTTGAAGAAACTGTGCCAGGACTAGCTGTTTGCTAACTGTTCAGCTAGCTACTCACGTCAAATCACGTCATATCAAATCTAAATGTTAAATATTAAATCTAAATGTTAAATATTCAATCTAAATGTTAAATATTCAATCTAAATGTTAAATATTCAATCTAAATCTTAAATGTTTTTTTTAACATTTACATTTAACGTTTAGAATCAAATGTAACATTTAGATTTAATACTTAACATTTAGATTTTTTAAAAATGTATGTGATTTTTTTTGTTACTTTAGACCACATTTACAGCAACATTTGTGATATTCTTATGATTTCTTGTACAATTACAATGCCAATGTTAAATCTAAATCTAAATGTTAAATAATGAATCTAAAGGTAAATCTGAATGTTAAATGTGGGGGTGGCAGTTGAACCAGTGGTATCTGCCATTGTGTCCTTAGGCAAGACACTTTACCCACATTGCCTAGTATGAATGTAGTGTGTGAGTGAGTGCTGGTGGTGGTAGGAGGGGCCGATGGCGCACTATGGCAGCCTTGCTTCTGTCAGTCTGCCCCAGAGCAGCTGTGGCTACTATAGTAGCTTACCACCACTAAGTGTGGTGTGAAAGAATAATCCCATGTAAAGCGTTTTGAGTCACCAAAATAAAGCGCTATATAAATCCAATGCATTATTATTATTATTGTCTTAAATGCTTAATTTTTTAATTTAGATTTATATTGAAATATAACATTTGGATTTATATTTAAACACTTAACATTTAGATTTTAATAAAAAAAAAATTACATTACCTTTGACCATATTTACAGCAAAAAATTGTGATATTTGCTTTTGGCATGCAATGATAATGTCAATGTTAAATCTAAATCTAATTGTTAACTATTAAAAAAAATATAAATGCACGCACGTGTTTCTATTCAGGTGGACCTCTATTTATCACACACTGAGATGAGAGCTGTAGTATATTCCTGCTGATGCTGTCAGCCTCACTGTAGCGTATGAATGAATGAACAAATGACTTCACTCGTCTGCACATACAGAGACATAGGCTTCATCAGCTGACTGTAGATCAGTCCATCAGATATGAATGAGGGCTTTAGCACCTGCTAAGATCTTAGTCAGAACAAAACCTGGTCCCGAGCAGGTTAGTTGTTCAGCCTAAGTTACCATGGTGATTTAGCTCCGTAAGACGTTAGCGAGCTTCGTAGGACAGCACACACTGATTAAATCCTGGAAGTTAGCGCGATAAGAGGTAATCTGGCTTCGTAGCATAACCGTTTAAGGTCTAGTACTGATGACAAAATTTAAAGTTTAGGCTTTTTTCAGTTTTTGAGAGGAGAATTTCAGAGTTTTAATAAAATAGAATATTTATTAAGTTCAAATTTAGCCATGAGGACTTTTTCTACTTCATCATATATATGCAGTATATTGATACGTTATATCAATGATGATAAAATGAAATATAATAAAATGATAAAATAATACACTATTTTATTTAATCTTTTAAACAGCATACAGATACTATTTTGTTATTGTTTTTATAATTATAGTAAGGACTCTACTGTTTATGTTTTTCTTTCGAAAATGTCTTTTTTCAGAATCCAATAATAATAATAAGTGTTTGTTCTCCAAAAAGAAAGTCAACACAACATTTGTTCCTTTCCAAATTTGAATAGCAAGAGAAGTGTTTAGTAAACTTTTTTTTTTTTATTTAGACCAGGGGTTCTCAATCTTGGGGTCAGGAGACACTGGGAGGGGGTCAATTGGAGCCCATTTTTGCTTATTTTTCTGCAACTAAACTCAACTTGCCATATTTTAACCTATTTTCATCACTTTTTCTTGTCATGTTTTTGCTCCATTTAATGCATTTTTGCTCCAAATTCTGTCACTTCGCCATAAAATATAAATGCCTTTTCTGCACTTTTTATTTCTACTTTTAAGACATTTTTTGCACTGTTTCCAATGCTTTTAATAAATTATTTTTATCGATTCGTTGTTGCAGCTTTAGTAGTAACCGTAAATGCCGAGTGATGTCAGTCAATTGCCAGTATTTAAATTGAATATTTTATATTTTCTACGGTTTAGAAGTCTCTATACACCTGCACTCTTTGCAACATCACATATTTATATTTTTGCTGATGAAAACACTCTATGTTACAGGAGATGTTAAAACAGGAGATCCTGACTGAGATGCAGCCTCCGAGTGCAGAGCAGATTAACGGAGTCCGTGCTGCACTGGAGGCTGTTGTTCTGGAACACGGTATAAATGACCAGGATGTTGAGACGAGACAAAGTGTCGTCTCCGTCATGCAAGACTTCCTCATCTCCGTCCTGCCTGGTGAGATGCTTAGGAGTGACTCATCGGAAATTACTGTCATGAAAGAAGGCTCCTGCAATACCTCAATGCTGCCCTGCTACCCAGCTTGTACCCCCACCTGAACACATCCAGATTCAACAGATTGATGGACAATGCCATCTTCACCGCCCTCCATACGTACTGCACCACCTAGAACAACAAAGGACATATGGACGGCTGTTCTTCTGCCTTTGACACCATCTTACCCAGCAGACTGTTCTCTAACGTCTTCACCTCCCTCTGCCTCCAAAAAGCAAACAAACATCCTCAAGGACTCATTCCATCCTATTCATGACCTGTCGCCTCTCGTTAGGCGCTACCAGTCCATCAAAACACACACCACCAGATTCAAAAACGGCTTTTACACCCCACACCCAAGGCCGTAGCTACCATTGAGGACACTGAGGTCTGGACCTTGGTGTTTTTTTTAGGTTCATGTAAAAAAAAATAATAATAAAACAATGCGGGTTATCTGAGTATTTCCACCAGGTTACAATGGGAGGCGCTGCAACTGCTGAATGCAGGCAAACTACAAAACTAAATGTCTACGAAGAAGAGCGCAGCGGGAGGTGAAATATATCAGAGGTAACTGGTACCTAGTAGAGTTGAGGCGGATACTTGGCTGAAAAGAATATCTGGTACAGATAAAGCACGTTTGCAGAGTCCGAGTATTATACGAGTAATACGAGTCAATATCTGTGCTTGGATTGAATGAAGATCTTTATTGGAGACAGCGCTCTTTCCCTGCACACATACAGATGTGTTGTGTCCCGCAGCAGCTCCGCTCTGCGTGCTCACTCACTGACAGCTCTGTCTCAGCTCAGTCACTCGGGTTTGCGGGTTTTTTCCGTTAACGTTTGGGGTTTCTTCAGCTTCAGGTTTGTTTTTACTTTGGTTTGTACTTACTTATTAATCAGTAGAGTTCTGGTAAAAATAGGTTCGTTCAGACGTGGTGCTGTGTGTCTCTGCCTGTCGGTGATATTTTTCTTTTTCTTTTTTCACCCGTCAGTGACTTCACTGAGTGTCTGACACTTTCTTGCTGTATTTCATTAAAAAATAAAGGTAGTAGTGGTATAAATATTACAAATTAATTAAGCTATACACACACAATTGCCATATGTTTGGAATGTTGTAGTTTCACAACAAACTCTTTGTGGTTTACTTGAAGTAGATCTCCACTCTCAGTGATGGTCTTTGTGTTGGGATTAGTGTGCTGTTTGGTGGTGTCTCATGTTTCTGTGTTACCCCATTTGTGTCAACAACAATTGCATTATTTTCAATAAAGTAAAGTAAATCCTCCTGTTGTTCTATGGCTAACTCATGTGCTGCACTATACGCTGTCTGGTAAGCTGGTAGCCAGTTGTCCAAGAGACATACCCCCTCTGCCTGTGGGTGAACCCTCCACCTCCACAACTAGGGTCACCGATCACTTTTAAAAGCGTGCAAATATCTGAAAGGCTGGTTGATCACTCATTCCATGATTTTAGGGTCTATTCTGATCTGCGCATGTTACAGTTATTTGCATTGTGACATGAACCATTGACAGATGTTGATTATCATGTGGATAAAGGCCTCCTCTACAAACATGTGTCTAAACCCTTTTGTTTGCATATTACAGCAATAATATCAGGCCTAAATAACTTCAGTCTGCTGATGAATGAGAAATCTGCAGAATGGCATAAAGAGGACGATTCAGCAGATGGAAACTCTAAGACAAAGCTGGCTGGTTACCTTTACACATGCATTTTTAATCCAAGAATGGAGTTGTTGCTGTGCAATAATATTTAATAAGAATATTGAATCAGAAATGGAGAAACAAGTCCTTCCGGTTTTCCTTTATAACTTGTTCTCTTTGCACGCCTAAGCATGCCTCGTATGTATATTTTGTTGCTGTATCGATTGAAGATACATGGAAGACATACCAAGTGTTAAATAATATTTCACTATGTATAATAGCGACCTGTGCTGTGACCCTAGGGGTAAATCAAAGTGACAGTGGAACATGGTACCCATAAGCACTCATTCCCATACCTATAAACTACATAGGAAGGTTATTGATCCATAGCATCTCACTTCAGAGGAGGTCCCAGAGGGATGGAATATTAATGGAATCGGGGACAGTTGTTGTACGTCTGTTTATGTGCGAGGGTTTTCCTCCACACTTACAGCTCGTGCAGGGAATCTCCAATTACCAGCATGGCCGTAGTGGTCAGCAGTTTATTACCACCAGGCTTAGAGGTCAAGGGTGAGTGTAGAGGTCAAAGATTGCCAGCACAGGTCTCCAATTACCCCGGGAATTGATTGCTTACACATCAAAACAGCCAATGTCCTGTGTTAACTTCAAATATAGATCTGTAGGCTATGACCCCTCCCACTTCCACTCAGACCATCAGCACCATCAACTTCCTTCAGCATCTGCTGCACACTTTGACCTGAAAACATCACCGAAATAAACTCATTGACTGCTCTCTTAATCCTACTGAGAAACATCTAGATTTACTTCCTTGATAATGATGTTGAAAACAAGATACTTTTATAAAGCAGTGGATCTCAAACTTTTTTAATTCGAGTACCCCCTTTATCTTATTTCTAAATAAAGTACTCCCTATGTCCGACAACAACATTTTGCTTAGAAAACTGATTAAAAACAACAATAGAGCACAATGATGGAATGAACAAGTGAGAACACATATTTTAAAAGATCTAATTTTGTAAATAAGTGGAAAGAAACAGTATTTAGTGCAGTGGTTCCCAACTTTTTGTGGATCGTGACCCCATTTTGATATGAAAGTGTAGAAGTACAAGTATGTAGCGTCTTAGGGTTGGGGTTAGGGTTATGTTAGGGTTAGGTTATTACCCACTATCGCAACATTTTTTAGGGTTAGGTTTTTGGTTAGAGTTAGGTTTAGGATAAGGTTTAGGGTTAGTCAAGTGACCTAAACTGTCCAATGACTGACCTATCACATGACCTAAACTGGCCAAATAGGGGCGCTGCGTATAGATAGAATGTTGGCATATTGATGCGGCAACCGTACAGATAGCCACTGCCTTTTGATATCAAGAAAAAAAGACATTTTTTTTCTAGAATTAGTTTTTGATTATGTTTGAGCTCAGATATTTTATGTATTTTAGTTGTACTTCACAAAGTGAAAGTATAGAAATACAGATGTTGTGTTGTTTTATTTAGAAAATTTTAATTTTTCCGAATTTTCAGCCAACCCCAAGGTTGAAAAACACTGATTTAGTGGCTCCTGAAGAGATTTATTTTTATAGTTTTTGTCCTTTCCAGTCATCTCTTGCCAGGTTTAGGTCCAAGACTGACACTTTATTTGTGAATTTTCCCCTTTCTCTCTCTCTCTCTCTCTATTTCAAGTACCCCCTGTAGTGTCAGCGCGTACGTACCCATAGGGGTACACGTACCCCTATTTTAGAAACACTGCTATAAAGGACTGAAAACGATTGTCGGTATATAATCACAGTTTTCCAGACTCTCCCTTTAGTTTATCACCATTACCAAGACTACGATGACTGCTAATCTACAGAAAACTGATCCAACAACAGGGAGTGTCCTTACTATATATATATATATATATATATATATATATACACACAATATCTTCTTTGAGCCACTAAAAAAAACTAAATTAATTTACATATATTGGCCGTCATTTATCAACCTTGCGTGAAAACGGGTGCAAATCTGAGTGCACAACAATGTCAACGTGGGACTTATGAAACATTGATATCTGACGTGTTGATAAATGCGGAGGCTGGATTCGATCGTCAATAACATGCTACGTCCTCAAATATTCCTGGTTCGGAGGCCCCGCCCACTAAGGTCAAGCAAACATTTGCAAGGAAATAGACCTTTCCGGCGGCCTCCCATGAGGCGGTGCAGGCGAGGCCGAGGAGTAGGAATCTGGCGTCCTCCCATGAGGCTTATGTCAGGTTCTGTTTAGTTTGTGTTTAGCCCTTTCTGTTTTGTGTTTTCTAGTGTAATTCTTGTCTCTGTGTTCCAGGGATTCCTGCTTGTGGCTCCACCCCCCAGTGATGTAGGTGTGCTTGGTTTGTGACTGATTAGCTCCCTCATGTTTCCACCCAGGTGTGGCCCATTCCCAATCAGGCCTCCTCCACTATTTAGCTGAGTGCTTGAACACTGACTGTTTGCTGGATCATTGTGTATTGTCTACCCTCCTTGTGGCCTGCAGCATTTGTTCCCTGCTTCCTGTACCTCCTTGTGTCTTTTGGGTATTTGGGGTTCATTATTAAAGTGTTACTACCAACGCTACACCTGCCTGCTTCCTCCATCTCTCTCTCTCACCACATCCTGACAGAATCCTCCTCTAACCCATAAAAGATGGCCTCCAGAAGGTAGCTGTGCTATCAGGCAGTCCAGTCCTCTCTGCCAGGTTAATCTCTGCGAGGTCCACTTGTGGCTGGTTTGTACTTTTACGTTGCCGTTTCTCTTCTTTAAGGATACAGTTTTTTTTTTTTCTCTTTTTTTTTATGGTTTTTCTATTTTAATTAGTTTTCCTATTATGCTTTACTCTATTGTTTAAAGGCTTAACGGTGAACTTTGGGATGTTGTTTCATTATGTACATGTTCATGAACATAATGACAAATAAAAATCCTTGAATCTTTGAGTTCAAAAGCCATTAAATTACGTTTTAGCCTAAACATAAAGTCTTTTTACTGACCTGAGTCAAGCTTTCTTTGATTTCCTTGCTATTTTAACTCTGTCACTCCAGAGTGATGGATATTCTTAGTTGCATTGGTATTAATAATAATTTTATCATAGTGTTGCACGTCTTAAATTACTTTATTAAAAGGAAACCCTTCACCATCATTCAGATGGAAACTACTAAGGTCTAAACTCACAAAGTCAAAGCTCAGCTCTTTCTGGCATAAATAAATACTTCCCAGTGTATCTCTATTGCTTTAAAGGAAGAGGTTTTTGTGGTTTTTTTCCATTAAGGCTGGAAGTGGGTGGGGCTTATAAATGCTTATTGATTCCCTCACTCTATTAATAAGACATTCTGTGAGTCAAATGTCTCAAAAACCTAAAAGTCCCATTGAAACTACTTTCTGTAAAGAAGAAAAATCTAGTTTCTCATTAGATATTCTCTCAAACTACAGTAAGTTATCCTTATAATAATAACTGTATGGCTGCATTAACCACTACGAAGAGTGATCAATATCTTCTTCCCGTATCTTGGCAGCTGTGATTTAATCTATCAATGACACAAGCCATTTGCAGCACAAAAAATAAACGTATATAGGAAGATTTATCACATTATTACATTACAATAAATATGTTTGAGAGAAAACATCTCCAAACCAAAAGGACATTTTATAAATTAGATGTTAAGAAACGTACATTGGATAAAAGCAAACAAAAAAAAAAAAATTGTTTTGTGTGAAATTGGGTTTTGGTTAAATACAGATTAGCATAATCCCAGTTTTCACTTTTTTCATTTCAGAGTGACATATGAGGAAAGCACTGCTTTGATAGCTGAACTAACAACAATTATACAGCTTGGAGAACTGCGGTTTACATTTTTGTTGCTTTTGCACCAGAATCAGAAAAAGTTTCTGCGCTGCCATAAAAACAAAAAACACTGAATAAAGGAAACCTTCCAGGAAACACTTGAAAACAATCTTTTTTATAGACTTTTATATGCACCAGCAAACCCCTGCAAGGGGAGAAAGATGAGTGGAAAATGAATAAAAACAACATATTCAATAGAATTTCATTTTAATTCATTTTTAATTGAAAATCAGTTTGAACAAGCTGAAGAGATAATCTACACCGTCCCATCACACATCCAGCAGATGAATACGTGTACATTTTTCTCCGCAGTGACCAAAACTAACCCTAACCCAGTAGCTTCAGATGAACCATGGAATTAAACGATTGCACTTAAAATATGAACAGTTCAACTGCTGTGGTCTGAAAACAGTCTCACGTCTTAATCCTGGAATGGAATTACATGCACGCTTGTCATTTATCAAAAGTCTGAAGTTGGAGAGGCTATTGTCATGGATAGACGACTTTTCCTGATGCATAACTGCAGACTGGAATTTCAAGCGCTACTATGGCCAAAGTTTCAGGGAACATTTCACCAAGTAAAGCAATCAGAAGTCAATAATCCTGATCCCGCAGTATAGCTAAATAATATGCGCACTTGCCACCGAGTGGTCAAGGGTGTGAATTGCAGTCAAAATGAAAGATGGCCATCAGAAATATCTGTCAATTTGTAATAGTTCCAGCGAGATTCATTTTGTCTTCTTTTTTAACAGTATGTTATGTTGAGATTTTCTTTATTCAGATAAGGTTTTTCAGGATGTTTTTTTAATCTCCTGACATGTTTCGACTGTCAGTCTTCATCTGGAATTTTGCTGATGGCCTTTGATGGTTCCATTGAAGTTTCACTTGACGTCATGAAACACTTCCAGCGAGATTCATTTTGTCTTCTTTTTTAACAGTCTGTTAAGTGGAGGTTTTATTTATTCAGACAAAGTTTTTCTGGACAAAAATGTGGTTAAGGCATCCCTGTTGTCTACATAAACTTTGCTATTTGGTGTTTTGATCTGAACACAACATAGTGTACCTCTAGTCTTTGGTTAACAATCAGCAATGTGTTTCAGGTTCAAATAAAACCTAATTCCCAGTTTAAGCAGAACTAAGTAACTTTTTTACCTTAATAAAACCTTCTCTTAGTCCCTGTGAGGGTAATACAAGTGTTTATGGGGTGATTGGGGGGTCTTTCATCTCTCCCTGCTGTCTCTGGCCAGAAAACCGCACTTGCAACTTTTCCTGCCTCCGACCCGATGGCAAGACGTACTGCTTTATGGCAGCCCAATACAAACTAATGCTAGATTATGACCAGCCCCGTGGCTGTACACAGTTGTCTACAAATTCACTTTTTTCAAATTTATATCATGGCGGAGCCACCAAAAAAAAAGGCAGAGAAGACCTTTGTCCGAGGAAAGGAGCAACTCCATGCAGTGACAGCTCAGCAGCAACACACAGCAATTACACACACTGTTGTCATAGTGTGTGATTGCGCAACAGGCACACACACACACGCGCCACACACACACACACACACACACACACACACACACACACACACACACACACACACACACACACACACACACACACACACACACACACACACACACACACTCGCAACCCAGTGCTCCATAATGCAGCACACACACACAAATATTCGTCCATCCATCTATCTATCTATCTATCTATCTATCTATCTATCTATCTATCTATCTATCTATCTATCTATCTATCTATCTATCTATCTTGTGGCCATACCAGCCTGTCATTGCCCGATCCCATTAGATCTCAGAAGCTAAGCAGGTCTGGGCCTGGTTAGTAGGTGGATGAAGACCACTGAGAATTCCAGGTACCACAGTGGGGTGACAGTCACCCCAGTGGTATCTGTCATTGTGTCCTGGGGCAAGGCACTTTAGCCACATTGCCTAGTATTAATGTAGTGTGTGAGTGAGTGTTGGTGGTGGTCGGAGGGGCCGATGGCACACTTTGGCAGCCTTGCTTCCGTCAGTCTGCCCCAGGACAGCTGTGGCTACAACAGAAGCTTACCACCACTAAGTGTGGAGTGAAAGAATAATCCCTTAATTCTGTAAAGCGACTATAGAAAATTGATGCATTATTATTATTTATCTATCGCTCCATCAGGCAGCACACACACAAATACTGTATCCGTCCATCTAACCATCCATCCATTTTCAGAGTCGTTTTGTCAGCACACAAACAAACACATCACACACACATTTCCACACTCCCGTATTGCTCCCACATCATTCATTTATTTTACTCGTCTCTCTTCCTCATATGGGACTATATGTGTGAAAGCACCCTTAGTGTCACTGTTGTATTAGCATTTTTCAGTGATCGGTTGCTACCGTCTTGGGAGAGCAAAGGTGCGCATGTAGCTGTAGGGTGGGGCAGGTGGCGGGGGGTGAGGAGTTTTTATGACAGTGACATAACCAAAAGGGACCTTTAGGGGGAGTGCTAAGCGCAAGTTACTTAGTTCTGCTTTAAGCTAGTGCTTGTCTTGACACAATAACATAATAGGCACTTCTCAAGAACAGTTTAATTGAACTTCTCTTGAAAGAATAATATGTCAGACTCTCAAAAACTTTGGTTATGTGGGTATTTTTTGTGAATTTTTGGAAAGGTATGTGCTGGCATTCATATCTTAGAAAACAAACTAAAAGGCATTATTTACACGTTTGCACAGTAGAACTTTTGTTGATTAAAAAAAAATAGTAAGAGATCCATTTCTAGGTGAGAAACCATTCAGTCCCAGCCAAAGTTGTGGCCAGTCATTTGGTAGAGCTTGAGATTGAAGGGTCGGTAAAAGTCTCTTAGTCTGATGATGACATCGGAGGGTATGTGGGGATGGGGCCGTCCCTTTGACTTCCCCAGGCAGCGTGGCCTGCTGCTTCCCTCTGGCTTCTTTAGACAGGGGAATCCTTTGGTCTGGTTGAAGTAGAAGTGCTTATCTGTAATTACTCGTTTGAGCCCAAGAAAGTCCTGCACCCGTCCCATCTCACCTGCCGGGTCGGACACCAGCCGCTCTCCGCTGACAAAAAGCAAATGTGAAAGAGGAAAGTATCTCAGCCAGTTCTCTAGATGCTTGGCATAGATGCCAATACGAATAGCACTCCAAGTGGTGTCGATAAGACCCGTGGTGGAATTGCGGAAAGCTAGATTCTGGAAGGATGGAAGCGTGGGGGATTTAGTTAAAGTTTGTGTATAATCTGAAACAGTGCGGGTCACCGGATCTCGCACTACTACAATTAGCTTAGTTTGGCGGCTCATGGAGAATACACGGCGAGGGGCTTCTTTGGTGATGAAGTAGCTCGGGGTTTTCTCCATTGTGATTTGACCTTCCAGCGTTCGTGGCATCATATTCCTGCAAGACAAAAGAAGACAAGACATGAATGAATTCTCTATTCAAGGGGTAAGTTGTTTTTTGGTCACCTTTTCACATTAATACAGATTAAAACACATCAAATTTGACACAAATCAGAAAATTGTTAACAATAGACAAAGTTAAAACACAATACAAAAAAGAAATAAGGGGATAAACAATGTACTTACAATCAAACAACAGATTGGGCTATTGAAAAATATCAAGTTTTTTTTTTATAAATGAAAGAAGTCTAGAGGCATTTCTGCCATGAAGAAGAGATAAAGCCTTGGTTCCCAAAGTGGGGTACGGGTACCCCCAGGGGTACGCAAATTGTCATAGGAGGTACGTGAATGAAAATTAAAAACACGGTGACAACACTGGAAACTAGAACATAAATAGTGCAGCTAATGCTAATGCTAGGTTATTGCTAATACTAAGTCAATGCTATTGCAAGGCTAATGGTAAAGCTAGGTTAAAGCTAATGCTAGGTCAATAATAATGCTAGGCTAATGTTAATGTTAGAATTAAGGATAGCTAATGCTAACGCTAGGCTAATGCTAAGCTAAGGCAGGACGACGTGCATTTTTTTCAGGAAATGCAAATATTCTAGTTATTATTATTATTATTATTATTATTATTATTATTATTATTATGTATTATTCCTCAACAGGTAAAAATCAGGGACAAATTTCACACCAAAATCAATCATCTTATGATTAACAAACAAGCCAAATTTCACATCGGATACAGTGAACAAATTAAGTTTAATCCCTTTAGATAGAAACTAATTTTGAACATCGCTCCAGAAACTATATCACACAAAAAGAAAAGATGATCCAAATCCTCAGTCCAGACTTTACAAAAAAAAACACAGTAACCAACATCCAAATTAAATCTCTGACTCAATAAGTAAACATCATTAATAATCTTAAACTGAATTTATTTCCCTTTAGGCAAAACTAAATAAACTAAGTGATTGCATCTTATCTTTTTAATTTTCTCAATTTTAAAATCTTTGAGGATATAATCTCTTTTGGCAGAGTTAATAAAACAGGAACTCAAAAAAGTATTTCTTAGTAAAGTATTATATCTTGTTTGATCATATTCTGAAATTCAAGGAGTAAGTAACTCTAGAGAGAGAAAAAACATAAAAGCATTTATTATAAAGCAGATTAAGTTAATACTTTAATTTATATTCATTCATTTGATTGTTCTTCACATTTCTTAAAGTGATTTGAGCTTTTCATTTGGAATTAGGGGCCAATTAAAGGCTGATAAACATGGCATTAACTGCTGGCATCGATTAAGAGACCATGTGAGTGCAGACTGGAAAGAGTGTGTGTGCTGCTACTGGAAGGAAACCACAGGGGAATATTAACTTCAGTAAAGTCATTTCCTCTCATCCGCTGTCTCCTCCTATACAATCTCATAACCACAGCTCTTGGTCCTCGCTGCTGGATTACAATTATAGCTACATCAGTTTACACTGAGGTGTAATTACTGTCACTAGTAATACATAAATATATGGTATATGTCTGATTTTTGTCCTTTTGTATGCAATAAATGCAAATTTTAACAATTAGAGTAGTATTATCCCAGTTGGTGAAAAACTTATTTAATGTTAACAGGGACATAACAGCAAGTTTTATAATAGCCAACTGTAAAATACATAGAGTTAAAGAAAAAGTAGAATTAAATATATAGAATTAAATATATAGACCATGTGTGTAACATATACAAAAATGCAAAAAATTATTAGTTAACCCATGTTAACTTCAAAAATTTGCATTGATGCATTGTAACGTCCACCGTCCAGAATACGGGTTAAAATGCATGTTCTCACTCATTCACACTCTTAAGAGATTAAATGCTTCTCAAATACGGCAGCAAGTATATTCCATTAAAAATTGTCTCAAAATCTTCCTAAGACGTGAAAAAATCCAATGAATCCCAGCATTTAGTCAAAACACAGTAAAACTGCTGTAAAAAAAAACCCCAAAACATAACGTTCTATTTACAAGAAGAAAGCAGCACCGCTCTGATTTATTCTAACATTTTTAGCTCTGTGAGGCTGACCTTGTCTTTAAAAATCTTCATTTTTAGATTAATGTTGTAAATTCATGATAAAATCACTTTCTGCTTCATTTCTGCTGCAGTACCATACATTAACCGGTGGGCGCAGTGTCACTTCACCATTTACATTGTGAAGAAGAATTGCGCAACAGAAGAAGAACCAAGTCACATGACTCGAGTGCCAAAAAATAAAACGTATTTTTAAAAGAACACATTAATTCATATACATTTTGTACAGTCACTGTGTTTAATGGCACTTAAATATTTGTATATTATGTACATTATATTAAGAAAAGTGAAGGGGGCATCGTGCATACACATCATGCTCTGGCACATTTTTTGCTGTTATTTGTGGTATTGGGTTGTTTTGTTTGCTGTGTCCAATCTCCTAGAAATGGATTGCGCTTTGTCCCAAGCTCGGAGCCCTGTACTACAAAACTGGATTGTCTATTATCGAGGTAACTTCCTTGACTAAACTTAGCTTTTTTGCACTATGGCGCTATTTTACTGCTTTCTGGGGTAAATTAAGATGACAACTTGTGCTGAACGGCTAAAATGCCGAGTCCAGGGGGTAACATAGCACTGCCACCTTGACCAATCAGTTCTCGTGGAAAATAAGCCTGCCCAAGATCTTGGTTGGTTGGTTTGCAGATCGTGAGGTGCGTTCAGGAGAGAAAGAATATTTATAGAAGGATGCAATCTTTTTATCTGATGACATCTTACGTAAAGGTATTCAATTCAATTCAACTTTATAGTACAAATTACAACAAAAGTCATCTTGAAGCGCTATATACATAGATATTCATACGTTGCAAATGTAACACATTGCAGATGGGCGCTCATACTACAACAAACTGTGTGCATTGCACTAAGATATAGATGAATCAATCAATCATTTATATGGTTTGATAGAATTAATACATTGAGAATGAATGTCACCTTTATTGCCAACTCTACAGTATGTACAGGACATACAGACGATGAACTAATGAACGCTCTTAAGGGATTAAATGCTTCTCAAATACGGCAATGAACTAGTCTCTCTGTGGTAAGGATGACCGGCAGCGGAGGGGACAGACAGACTCGAGAGTAGAAATATGTTTCAAGCTTTTTCTATTTATTTTTCTTCCTTGTCAGGTGCAATATATTTACAGTGAAACCCCCAAAACAGAAAACCAAAAACTTGAGCAAAACAAAAAGAAAAGGGCATTGAGATGCCAGGCTATATTTTTGCAAATCCTGAACATGGACTTTACCCTCTGTTTGTTGCCATCAGTTTTAACAGGTCTGCTCACTCAGGGTCCAGTCTAGCAACTGAGGCTGTGCTTCCTTTATAGGCAGCCTCTAACTGTAACTCCTCCCACAGACAAACCAAACCCCATCTAAAATCAATTAACTCAATAACAAACCAAATAATCATACAAGCAACACACAAAACAACAAACCTTAATTACTCAATCATACATAATAACTTCATGTAAATTAATTCACCTTAAATGTTTTTAAAATCCAAAACAAACAAAAATTACACAAACACCCCTGTACAAATGGTTTGACCCAACACCAGCCCACCAAACACCCCTATTTACATGAGTTGGGTTAGTCCCTCTGGTTTCCTGAAAATGGAAGTGCTCCTGTGACCATGGTGGTGAGTTAGCTGCTAACCAACAAACACATACAGTATGCTGGTAGTCCTTTCCCTGCATAGATGCTGAGGTCAGTAACTAACTGTGGTTATTGTGTGAGCGTCACGGCTCACTCCGTGACACTCTCGCTTGTGCGCATCAGTGGTTTCCCCTCCTGTCTATACCGACTGGCCAGAACACCATAACAGAACATAATATAGTCCAAAGCAGTGGTTCTCAATCTTTTTACCCCCTTTGCATTTTTGTAAAATCATGTGTACCCCCTTCATATCATAATACCCTCTCCATAATTTCATGTGCCTCGCCTAAACCCCTAACTGTGTCTCAAAAATTGGGTCCCTAATGTTTAATCTACAAATTCAAAACAATAAGAGGAATTTAAAGTGGAATTTAAAAAAATGCAACTTTAATGTGATTATTTAAATAGTCAGTAAATAGTCTCCATTGTAAATCGTGGCTATTTATTGTCTCATATTGTTAGAAGTGTGATAAAATGGCCTCTACAGCATAAAACAATCCTGTTTCAATAAATTACAAGACAATATTGTATTTTATTGAGCAATAGTTTTCTCAATAATTCCAGCATGTTCATTTTGTCTTCTTTTTGAATAATATGTTAAGGTTTGTCTGAATAAATGAAACCTTAACATATTATTCAAAAAGAAGATAAAATGAACTTGCTAGAATTATTACGCAGAGTCATGGACAAAACTGTGTCCAAGCATTGGACGCATCAAAGCGATCAGTAGACGCCTTTGAGGAAAACTGGCAGTTGACAGTCGAAACATGTCAGCAGATCAAAGTAAACTTTTTGAGAAAAGTTGTCTGAATAAATGAAACCTTAAAATATTAATATTACTGATTGTTTGTGGTGAATTTGCGGGAAAAATACCCTAAAAAGAGACTAGGAACATTTCCCAGTTATTTTTAAATGAATTGTTAAATATTTCCGAGTACCCCCTCCAATGTGCTCTGTACCCCTAAGTAAATAAGTACTCTAAGTAAATAATGTATTTATATAATACCTTTCACAGACAAAAGCCACAAAGGTACACAACATATACAGTTTAGAATCAAAAAGTACACATATAAAAGGCCAAGACAACATAAAATAATAGCAGCCCAAAAATAGGTAATTAAATGCTTGAACAAATAAGTCTTTAGTTGGCTTTTGAAGGTGTCAACAGAGTCAATTGAACGCAAATCAATGGAGTTAATTTAGAATAGGGGATATGTGAGTCAGAATTCTCGATGCAGAGCTTTGCACTGGTTGTAGTCGAGACAGCTCCTTCTTGTTTAGACATGAGAATAAACTATTACAATAGTCTAAACGTGAAGACACAAAGGCATGGATGATAAGCTCCAAATCATTCTGAGAGACCATTTTCCAGAGTTTAGAGGTGTTCCTTAGTTGAAAGGAGCAGTTCCTTCTCAGCTTCTTACAGTGCTGCACTAATGACAGGTCTTTGTGAACGAATACTCCCAAGTTTCTAAGGCTTGGTCTAAGTCACCCAAATACTGTTTAATCCCTGGAATTGAGTCATCAGGGCAATCACCAGAGTTTCTGTTTTGTCTGCATTGAACTGCAGAGAGTTATCGCCTAGCCATTGTTTTATTTCCACTAAATAATGGAGTAAGGAGTTAAGCTTCTGGAACTCAGATGGCTTAAAGGAGCAGTAAAGCTGGATATCATAAATTTATAGGTGGTAAGAAACATCACTAAACCTTTGGACGATCTTTCCCAAGGGGGTCAAATACAACAAAAATAGGACGGAACCTTGAGGGACTCCACACAACAAATCCGCTGACTCAGACCTTATTTGGTTCGCTGAAACACTAAAACTGTACCCAGATAAATATGAGGAGCACCACTGTAGAACTGACCCTGACAGTCCTACTTGATTCCTCAAGTAGGACTGTCAGGGTCGACACCTGGTGGTCAACGTTGTTGAAGGCTGAGGACAGCTCCAAGAGAACTAGAACAGTGCATTTTCCCGAATCAGCAATCATAACGTCACTGGACACTTTCAGTAAGGCAGTTTCATTAGAGTGTTGTTTACGGAAACTGGACTGAAACTACTTTGATCCAGGAAAAATGCCAGCTGATCACAAACTACCTTCTCAAGGATCTTAGATGAAAGCCCATGACCACAACTCCAGCGCTGTGAAGGGTCCAGGGCACCCCCTGCAATCCGAGCAGGGAGAGGAATCCGGCGTAAGCACCGAGCGCGTTCCCTGTGGCTGAAGACGACAGAGCCCAAGTGTGCTGCAGCACGCCTTCTCCTGACCTGGACTTGGACCGTGAGCCTCTTTTCTTGAGTCTCTTGCGGATCTTGCCCAATGCCCGAAACAGCAGCAAGTGTTCAGATGAGTCCGGAACGATGATAAAAGGAGGAAGAAACGCTTGTTTGTACCTGTCCCGTGTATCAAACAGGCCCTTCATCGACTCTTTGATGCTTATCAGAGAGTCTGTAAAGCCAAGACACAGCCATGTGTTATTCGGGCTGATATGATCACATATGATGAAACAATGACCATTAAAAATCTAACCACTGGTGCAAAGCACCACTCTACTAAAGCCTTTGTCATAAGGGCTAAGTAATAGCAGGCATGCTAAATCATCATCAGTAATGCACAGAGCTAGTTGCAGTGCTTTTCCTTCTCCGTTCACCCTGCTGCCCCAGCCAAAACTTCAAATAGGGCAAGGTAGGCCTCCCAGTCCTGCTTTATTGGCATATTTCTGCATTTATACACACAGGCATCCATCGGCTAGACCACTGCTACTACTGGTCTGCAACAACCCGCCAGAGGCTGGGTACCATATCCCCCAACATCCACGACTATTTAAAATTTGTCCTACACACCAATGCATAGAAAAATTAGATTACCAATCTGGGCCACAAACATTTTCACCCACTGCCATGACGCCGGAGGCTAAAGCCAATAGTACGAGCAAACTGTAGCCACACAATGCAAGCAAGTCTGGACTTTTACTTCTGACACCAATGTAATGCCCATAAGATTGTCAAAGGGGGTGACCTTGGCTCAGTAGTAAAGTGGGCCGTCTAATAACCGAAGGGTTGGTTGTTCAAATCCTGCTCTATCCAAGTCATTGTCATTGGCACCCTTGGTTCTGGGCAAGGCAATGAATGGGTATGAATGTGCATGAATGTTGGTGGCCGTAGGAGCAAAATAACAGCTACGCTTATGTATCACCACTGGTATGATTGATGTGAGTGACTGGGGTGAATGAATAATGGCTTCTGTAACTTCTGTTGTGCGCTTTGAGTCTCCTTGAAAAATGCGCTGTATAAATCCAAACCATTACTATTATTATTACAAAAGAATCACTCAGTGGTTGGATATTAATAAGGAACCTGGTCACTGTCGGCCATGAGAATACCAAAACAACATCAACAAAGTCCTCAGTTTTACACACACTCCTCACTCTTAAGGCTCAAACATATTAACTGCAAAGCTCAGATTTTAAGACTGTGCGGAGTTCTCCGCATACTTGGTGTCACACAAAACACTGCTTGGCATTTTATCGACCTGCATTAAATGTAACACCGGCCTGCATTTCACCCACCAGGTGAAACAAAGCAGGAGAGATGAACACAAGCTTAGAGGAGAGACTGGCAGACAAGCTATGACAGTACCGACACCTTTAAAAGAAGTCTCAGAAGTATAAGGACCACAGAGAAGTGCTAAGGATTGTGGGAAATGTTTTTTAATAGAAACTACTACCCGGCGATGCGCCCGAGTCCGCACAGAGTCCGTTGTGTGCAGAGTACACCCGCGTATGTTTGAGCCTTTACACATATTAACCAAACTTTGCTTCCCAGCATCCCTTCTGCACACAGCCCCTCCCCCAGACATGCTCTCATCCAATCACCATGACAAAAACCACAGCAAACATAAACAGCATGAGCAATAATCACAGAACAGTTCAACAGAACAATGCACACTTGGCTCATTACACCATTATAACACCCTGTGTGCACTGCAGCTTAAATTACGGGGAAACATGTTCACCAATCAGTTTATGTCTGCAAGTGTGTATCCATACAATACAAATTTAATCACAGGATACACATGTGCACATCGTAACAATCTAGGCATGCCCTCCACAGGCTGCATCAACATCTGTGAGCAATGAAGTTCTTAGTGTATGCATTTATGTGCGTGTGTGCGTGCGTGCGTGCGTGTGTGTGTGTTTCCAAGTTAGAAAGCTTTCCTCTTGATTGAAGTCCAGAAGGAGGAAATCCGTGATCCACGCAGGCTTCTCAAAGCCAGATCCCAGATCCTCCTAATCCTGAGCAGGCTGATGCAGCAGGGAAATGGACTCTTCCATCCCAAAGGCAGATGGTTGTGGTTCAGAAGGCAAGACCACCGAGAACCACAGGGATCCTGTAATTCTACATGTCAACATGTGGAGAGCTTTTTCTTTTAGTTCAACGTTTGTTCCCTTCTCCATCCTTTTTTCCCTCTCCACATTACGTCCTCCAACCCCCTCTTTCTCTGACCTTAGAGACTCCCTCGTCCAACTCAGCCTTGGCTGCACAAGCTGGAAAGTATTTGTTTTATAAGTGTGAAAGAATCTCAATACCCACTGACATTCTCCAAGCACTGTGAAGTGGGCATGAAGATTGAAGATAGATAGAGTTGGCCTACATGTTTAAAAGTCAGTCATTACTGTCTGCAAATACAGGGCTGAGGACTTTCTGTGGGCTGATTAGTAGACAGCAGGGGTGGTTAGCAACTTAATAATAGAGAACGCAAAGTAGTGCTTGTCTTTTTGTTCGTTGGAATCACGCCACTGCATTAGTTACAAGCTGTTACGTCGTTTTTTTTGCGTATCCACAAGTCATAGTTGGTATTTTTGCATGGGATTAGAGTTACCATATCATTCAAAATCAAAGGAATTGGATACTGTATAAGGGTGATAATTAAAGCTGATTATTAACTTTATCACTATATGTTTTGTTTTTAGCCATTCAACAAATATGGTACTTCACCTTAATTAGTATTTAATCAAACTGTCACACTAAATTTTTTTTTTCTTGCAGAGTTTTTCACAAATGCACATGCTTTGTTTCATAGTTGTATTTCACATTCACAAATGCACACGATCTGTTTTCGCAAATATATATTTTATGCAAACTTGTAATATAAATTCTGAAATGCACACGCTCTACTTCACAAATATTATATTGAGGCACACTTGTAATATAAATCCACAGATATTGCAAATTGCTGAATGTGCATTTACAAACTGCTTCTGTGCTGTGAAACCTCTGCATTTGTGAAAGAAATGTGTGCAGCAAATTTTGAGACTGCCCTGATGTCACGATGCAACTAACGTCACCATTGGCTGATAAAACTGATCGACAGATTAGGTGTGTTTGCTTTCAGCCAATCATATGGCTTCTTACATTTCCTCCACACTCTTGTTTGAACACTGCGCATGTGCACACATATCAGTAGCTCTGCAATTGGTTTAAAAATCAGATTTGAAAACTCTGAACAAGACACACCTTCCAGGAATGGAAATGGCTTTAATGAAGAACTCCTCTTCTGATTGGAGGACACACTTTATTTTGAAGAACAGGAAACAGATTCAGGACGTTCCTCTTTAAATAGCACACCAGGCACTAAGTCAAATTATAAACCACTGTTTCTCAGAGAGGCCGACAAATAAAACAAGCAACTTGATGGAAAACAGGAAAGAAGAAGCATCCACAATACACATTTTGACTGACCTGACCAAACGAATCCACTATCACACTGGGATGTATTAAAACATTATAGGATGAACAAGATAGAATATTCACGAGGTACTATGAGATACATACATGAGATAGACATAGATCAAATGAGAGAACCTATATATGTGGATAAATATGACATTTTTACCTGAGGTTAGTTATGGTGTAAACACCAGGAGGAGAGAAAACCAAGAAGAAGAGATTGGAAGGAGTTCAAGTGGACACGAAGCGTATAGTGAAAGAATCCAAGCTCCCACACATACAGTGGGACAGCAGCGATGCTTAAACCCTCATTCTGCACCACAAAACCACAGTTTCCAGTACATGGCAGAGCCAAGGCCTCTCCACATAGAAGCATTTTTTCCTCAAACTATTTACCAAAGACTTCCTTTAAAAAAAAAAGTCTATGGCTCCTATTTTGAGCAGCGCAGCTCGCACGGCGCACATAGAGGACGAGTTGAGTATTTATTCAAGCGTTGCACAGGCTCACGTTCGCTGGCCTGACTAGTCTAAATGATCAAATAACAGGGATTTACACTTTTAGTCTATCGATGAGTAACATTTCATTTATACCATCATTTGCCGTAATTGATCATTTAATTCAAACCTCAGCCTGAGTTCGTTGCAATACGGAAACGCTGTTCACTGCCTCCGTTATTCTGTTCCACAGAACGTTTCGGATGAATAAAATTCCAGTTTTCACACTACCGAAAAGCACATCTTTTGTAAAAACGTTTTTATTTTGCAAATTCGAGTTTAAAAGAAAAAATATATATATTATTTTAAAATTATTATTATTATTAATTTATTTTTTATTTTTTTCCCCACCACAGTTTTTTCGGACTTTTTTGTATTCCATCTTTGTGAGTTACCGTAGCACAATGCTAAGGGAAGAGTTTATTATTGTTTTTATTGTAATGTTATATGCTATAAAATATGTAGTTATCTGATTTCTTAATCAGAACATTTCAGCTACTGTGAAGGCGCTGTTGCACTTTTGCTTAAACCTGAGTTAAAGCTTGAAACAGTTGAATGACAGAGCCTCATTTACTTTTTATTTTGGGATTATTCTATGCATTTTAACTCTTGAGGACAATCACAGCAATAAAGTTGCACTTTTAACAATATATCTGATGTCTGCAGTCATTTTTAAGTGCATTGAAGAAAAAAAAATCGAAATTCAAAACTCAAATTTTTCTTTAAAAAATCTAAGATTTTTTTTTGGCAAAATCGCCCAGCCCTACCTTCCACCCTCATTATTAATCTTTGTGGTTCAGTAAGATAAACGTGCCTGAGAGGTGGTTGGAAAGATAGACGGCAACGTCCATTGTCTTGCGTTGACGTCTTGTAGTCGGTATATTGCAGAAGTCTGTTTTATATATACTTGTAGGTACAAAAATGCATTCTAAACATTTTAGACAATTTACAGTATATTTGAATGAAAAGGGGCCTGTGTAAAAATAAGCTGGTTGTAAAGCTAAATTGTGCACTAAAAACCATTATTAATGCTGCATCAGGGCCCTAGCAACCACCCCTTTAAAACATTGCAAATGGTACAACCAACATGTGCTGCTGTGCTGTAGCAGGTAGTCTGAACTGTGGATGTGACGAGGAGCAGGAGATAGACAGCAGCAGGAAACCATGTCTTTCCTCAAGAAAGAAAAACCAGGTCAAAAACACAAAGAAAGGAGAGATGGTGAAATGAAGGAAATCAACTCCTCAGTTATTCAGAGGTGAGCTTTAAAACACACATCTTTTTAAGGCAATATATTATTTTGGTTGAAATTAACTGTGCACTCTCGCACATTTAAATGCTAAAACATTCCTTTTGCACGTCAACTCCTAATTGGAAATAAAATTATTTTAGAAAAATGATTTTGAAGACTAAATTTTGTTGCCACCAAGTCTTAAGTAGGTGACCATTGTCCCCATTGATTCTAATCATTCTATATTTATCTTCTATTTACCAGATAAAACATATTTTTGCCACAAAATTTTGTCTTAATAATATGTTAGGGTTTCACTTATTTAGACAACTTTTTTTTGACAGATCACAGCAATCAGCAGACGCTTCTGAAGAAGACTGGCAGTTGACAGTCAAAACATGTCTGGAGATCAAAGTAAATTTCCTGAAAACAAAGTTGTGTGAATAAATTCAACCAAGAACTTGCTGTAATTATTACATGGAAGTCAAGAACACATCAAAGCGATCAGCAGACGCCTCTGAGGAAGACTGACAGTTGACAGTCGAAACATGTCAGGTGATCAAAGCACATTTTATTAAAAAAAATTTAAAAAAAAATTGGAATAAATAAAACTAAATATTTTTAAGTTTTTTTTTTTTCAGACATTTCATGGGGTCACAACCCACGGTTAAAAAACACTGAACTACTGTATATGCCAATAGGCTTATTACTAGAGTTTACATTCCCTAAATAAATAATTAATTAAATATTCAACAATAAGCAGAATCTTAAGGAGCTCTGCATTAATGATTTGTGAATTAGAAAAATAAAAATTCAGAACCAAATGATGATGTATATTCCTAGAAAAATAACTATTAATATAGAAATGATCTTCATTCTTATTCTTGAGTAACTTCAGTTAAACATGAACATCTTGTGTGGATCCTTTAGTTTCTGTAAATACATTTCTAGGAGTTCCCATTGATGGAAAACTTGAATGAAAATCACATACAGTGTATAAGTACTTCTACTACCTAAATTATGGCTTGGAAATATGGGGAAACAACTACAAATCCAATACTCATCCTATTTTCCTACTCCAAAAAAAGGCAATAAGAATTATCAATAAAGCACCTTTCTATGCACCAACAAACCCTATTTTTGTAGAACTACATTTATTGAAAATCCATGATCTTGTTGACCTTAGTCATGGTGCACAAGGCACATAATAATCTTCTCCCTCCTCACATCCAGGAGCTTTTTGAACACAGAAAAAGTAAGTACAACCTCAGAGGAACCGGCATTTTCAAAAAAGTAAAAGCAAGAACAAATAAAAAAAAGTCATTGTATTTCTGTAAGAGGTGTTAATCTGTGGAACGACTTGAAAGATCAATTAAAACAATCCGGAACAGTCACAGCTTTCAAAAAGACGTATAAATCTACTATAGTTAAAAAATATATAAGCTCAGGATGAATAAAGTTGCAACTAGCTTTGATGTAAATTTTCTGTGTTCAAAACAGGGGACGGGACTTAGATAAGCAAACTGCTTCTCTCGTCTCCTTTTTCAGCATGTACCAAAAAAAAAAGTGAATGTAACCATGTCGGAAATAAACTGAATAAATAAAAATAAAATAAAACTAATGAAAAGATTTTAATAGATCCATAATGGATTAAATGAATTAAATGATGACATGATTTAGTTTAAAAATAAAAGTTTATTATAAATCTTTGTGTTTTGTCTCGTGGAAGTTTGTAAACAGGATTAGGAATAATAAGTATTTACTTCAGCCGAAACCCTTTCGGTCGTGCTGTACACAAAATTATGAAAATGTTTTGTTTAATGTTTAATGGAATAAAATTACCAAATAAAAACTACTACTACTACTACTACTACTACTATTACTACGAGCACGATTGCGGAAACTTGTTGGAAAAGCATTAAAGGTTTTCTTTAATGAGCTTTCAAACATTTGAAACATTTGATGAAACCATTGACTAAAGTCTCATAAATACGTGTTTCACTGCAGCTGAGGGACGGAGTTAGTCAGAGTACGGAGCAAAAACACACAATTTATATCTTTAAAAGACACAAAATGAAGAAGGGGAAAAACAAAAGGAAAAAAGTAAAAGCTAAAGGTCATTTTCCCATGAGCAGAAAAGCTGTGATAGAATGTTTTAAATGTTACTCATCTCCAGAACTTTAATGCTTTAATGTTCTGTGCTCAGCATTCATTCATTCAGGTCTGAGAAAACAAACTGTGGCATTTAGCTTCATATACTGCACCTTAAAAAATAATCCAATAAACTCAAAAATAGCTTTAAGCATTAGAATAATTATACTTAGAATAATTATCCTGCATTTATGATCTTTTAAACTCCAACTATCTTGTCTTTCCACTTCTAAACCTGCACAGTGTATCTCAACTAGGGCTGGGCAATATAGACCAAAACTCATATCTCAATATTTATTTCTCACAATGGCAATACATGATATAAACTAGGGCTGCTCGATTATAGAAAAAATTATAATCAGTCATAATTGAAATCACGATTATTCAAACAATTATTTGTCAACCAAAAAAATGTTTCTTTATGTTTAAAGAAACATAAAATATATTCTTTAAACATAAATAAAATCATTCACACGCTAAAATCAAGTATGTTCACTTTTGCACAAAACAAAACACGTCTTTGTTCTAGGTCTTCATCATCAAACCCAAAGTGTCCCCATAGGGATGTCCCGATACAACTTGTCACTTCCGATACGAAATCGATATTGCCGCCTTGATATTGGCCAATACCGATATCAATACAATCCGATAACAGCACAAATCATAATACTTTTATTACTTATTTTGTAGTGTGGTATGTTAGAAAAGGCTTGATTATTATCAAAAAAAAAAAAAAAAACAGCTCAATTTATTATAAACCAATTAATTACATATAATAAACCTTCTATGATTGAATAAAATAAATTAAAAAACAAAATAGAAGATATTGAAAAAAATAAATCAAAAAAACAATATATATTATATCGGAGATTTTAGATGCAGTCGGATAAAATCCGATATCGGTTTTCTGGCTGATATCGGACCGATATCAGTATCGGGCATTGATATTGATATTAGATATATTGAATTATATTTATTTATTTATTTTTTATTTGTAATCGTTGGGTGTAGAACTCGAAATTTTGATTAATTGAGCAGCCCTAATAGAAATCTCGATAATTTTAATTCAAATGAAGTCAGACCAGAAACACAACTCAGGGCTAAATTTGCTGATGTAAAAATTCTACACAGGCTAATTTATGAATAAACCAGTGCTGCATGCTTATGGCTAAATGATAATCATGATTATTTTTGGATCAATATTCTAATAACAATTGTAATCACAATCATTGAGGGAAAAATCTATGGTTTTATTGCACTACTTTTAAACAAACAATATGTGTACAGTTTACAGTCCAAAATTCTGCAAAATAAGAATAAAAAAATTAGCACATGAATTTAAATTGTACCAAAGGCCTAACTGAATAAATAGACTATTAGTGCAGATCCTGTATTTTATACATAAATATCCCAGACGATCAGGTTAATTTAATGGTGTCAATCAAAAATCCTGATCACGGTTCAAATGTGATTAATTGTGCAGCCATATAACAAACAGCTGCACAATATGCACCACGTTTGGATTTTTCTCCTCTAAGGGACAGCACGTGTGAGTGAGTTCTGTAGTGTTCTGGACGGTCTGGATTAGGACACACTCAGCAATATAGCTAACAGTGTTTTTCATGCTGTTCTGATAAGTAGTGAAATCAGAGACTCCTAGAATGAGTATTTTGATACAAAATAAGTTATAAACGATATGTATAACGATATAGGTGATATTGTAGGGCTGGGTGATTTTGCCTAAAAAAAAAAATCTCTGATTTTTTAAAGAAAAATTTGAGTTTCGATTTGAGTTTTGATTTTTTTTTTTTAAATGCACTTAAAATGACTGCAGACATCAGATATATTGTCAAAAGTGCAGCTTTATTGCAATAATTGTCCTCAAGAGTTAAAATGCATAGAACAATCACAAAATAAAAAGTAAATGAGGCATCTCAGCATAGTGTGAATAAAAAAGTAAACATGCCTGTGGCACACATATAGCCTACTCAAAGGGTAAACACATGTAAACAAAGAGAGGGCTGGCTCACATCGAAATGCGAAAAAGTCCAAAAAAACTGTGGTGGGAATTTCTTTAGTTTTTTTTTTTTTCAATTATATATATATATTATATATATATATATTTACTCAAATTTGCAAAATAAAAATTGTTTTCATCTACAAATCTATCTATACTATAATTTCAGGATGGTCTGTGTGTGTGTGTGTGTGTGTGTGTGTGTGTGTGTGTGTGTGTGTGTGTGTGTGTGTGTGTGTGTGCGTGTGCGTGTGCGTGTGTGTGGAGCAAAGATCTCCCCAACGCGGTGCGAGTTCGACCTGAAACTTAGTCAACGGGTTCCAAATACCCCAAGTGTGTGTATCTGTTATTTTGGAGTAATTTGGTCATTTCAAAATGTTTATTTTTTATTTTATTTCACTTCTGGACGGCCCCGAAATGAAACCTATTCAGCTTTTGACCACAGGGTGTGAGGGGGCGCTAGCGCACCATCTATATCTATTTCACTGCACAGCTCCTCACCCGAGCAAGAGTCACGTGTGCGGCCAGAGCCAATCACTGCGCACACAGCCAAGCGGACACGGACTGTAAACACACGAGCGATAGAGAACAAGATAATAACTTTAATTTACTTACTCACTCATGTAGTTTGGAGCTTTACGTTTTGTTTTGCGCAGTTTCAGTTACAATGTCTATGGAGTTTGGTTATCAGCGTCTCAAACATTTCACGGGAACACACACAGTATTTATAAAATTTACAATAAAAATATGCTAAATGAGTAAAATAAAACCAAAAACTAAACAAAATTCATACATAAAGTACACAAAATGACTCCAGAATCACTCTATAATGGCAACCAAATACAGTTATACAAAAAAATGCACAAAAAGACAACTGAAAGATAAAAAAACACACAAAATTACTCCAAAAAACATACATTACAGAAAAATACAGCAAACAACAAAAATATGAAAATGACTCAATACACAAAATCAAATAGTTATACAAAAAATACACAAAATGACAACAGAATCACACTACAATGGCAACAAAAACTATAATTATACAAAAACACAACAGAAAGATACAAAAAATACACATAATGACTTCAAAAAAACATACATTACAAAAAATATAAAAATTAGTAATAAAAAAACAACAAACACATTTATACAAAAAATGCACAAAAACACAACAGAAAGATACACAAATACACATAATGATTTAAAAAAAAACATACATTACAGAAAAATACACCAAACAAAAAAATATAAAAGTGAGTAAAAAAAAAAAAACAACAAACACATTTATCATGTTTATATTTCATAGAATTAAACCAGGGAAATCGCACACGCTGTTTTATTTTGCACCCGCAAATAAACCCCTTTATAACACTACAGAGTACAGAGTATGTACACCTCTTTGTACATCCAACCTTCAAACATATATTCATTTGGCCATAATTAACTCTACTTAAGCTCCCACATGAATGCATACTTCCGACGGGCACTGTCCTAGTTCAATTAATCGTGTAAAAATCAATTTTTTTTTGCCCAGCCTTACGGTATTGTAATTTTCAATATCGCCAAATTAGAAAAGTCGAAACAGCTTGAATATCGATATATATCGTCCAGCCCTAATCTCAACATATGAGGCTTACTTTTTTATTTTAGATCAGAAAACATCCTTAGCTCTGCCAGATATATTTTATAACTATTTGTCAGATTTACAGATGATGAGTGAACTGAACTCATGTGGGATATTTCAAAGCCTGCCTGTTTTCATGCACCAACACAGCTGATGTCTAACATGATGAAAGTGTCTGTTGGTACGTTTACCGAAGTACACGTACGTAGCATCTTAGGGTTAGGATTAGTCTTAGTCACGTGACCTAAACTGGCCAATGAGGGGCGCTGCGTATGGATAGAATGTTGGTATATTGATGTAGCAACCGTACAGATAGCCACTGCCTAATATGATCTATCAAGCTGGAACGAGCCCTAAACACTGTTATTTTGTGCTTCTGCAGTGGTCTTTGAATAGCTCAATAGTTAGTGTCACTGCTTATAATTGCAGCGCTATATAAAAGCATTTTCCCATTTTCATTAATAATTATTGTCTTAACCCTTGGAGCATCTTTGTGACCAAAAGTGACATTTTAGGTGTTTTTATTTGTTTGCCTCTGAATATTCCATTCATTTTTAGGGCTAGATTTATGAAAAATTTCTACTATTGTTTTTTTTGCTTAATTCAAGGCCTGTTTCTGTTACTGTGAAATAACCTGGAACTAAACATATCAACCCTGGAACAACCTGTCACTGCGAAATGTTCATGGACATAATTTTTTCATTTAAATGTTCACCTATTTGCACTACTCATCAATGCACTACTGCACTATTATCTTATTATTATTATTATTGTATTTTTAATTTATTTCATTATTATTATTATTATTATTATTATTATTATTATTATTATTATTATCTTGTTATTTTTATTTAGTTTGCACATATTAGTCTAACTACTCTTATATTTATGTTTATACTTCTTTTTTCTTTTATTTTTCTTTATTTTATTTACTTTTCTTTATTCTAGTTGATTGTTATTATTTAATGTTACACTACCTGAGAGAGCACAGGTCACCAAAAGAAATTCCTCGTGTGTATTCATTCACCCCTGGCCAATAAAGTTGATTCTGATTCTGATTCCAAAGTCCTGTGTATATGAAGTGTATAGAAAAGAAGATATGCATCACACTGACACTTAGTAACCATGTGACCAAATTTGCTTCAATGACTCCTATTGTAAGCATATTTTTCATATACTGTAATCATGACATATCATAATGCTTTTTCAATTAATACCTAATAGAGCTAAGCCTCTACTTTCAAAATAAGAGACCAATGCATAAAGTTTTCAGTGAAGGCCTGGATTTCTTATCTTGCAATGTATACAAGTTGTACAAGTGTCATTTTTTCTTTAAAACGGTCCTTGTGCCAAAAATAATAATGCATTAAATTCAATTTTGCTATTCATTAATGACACAAGGCTGTAACATTTTCATCAAAAATTAGGGGTGTCCCAATCCGATATCGGATATCGGTCCGATATTAGCTGGGAAAACGAATATCGGATATCGACTTCAAATTTCCGGATTTTCTGATTTTTATTTTATTTTTAATTTATTTTATTCAATTGTAGAATACTGTAGATGTTATGTTGAAGGTTAAAATCTATGTAACCAATTGGTTAATAATAATTGGGTCAGTTTTTCTCATAACTATTGTTGCTGACTATTGTTCTCTGTTTGAGTGACATCACTTCATCAAGCCTTTTCTAACATTCCACACCACAAAATAAATCATTATTGTTTTTTTTTTATTGAAGAAAAAAGAGGAAAAAAGGAAGAAAAAAAAAGAAATAAAAAAAAAAACATCTGTATGATTCATGCTATCGAATCACTATCGGTATCGGCCTATACACAAGGCTGCAATATCGGTATCATATCACAAATGTTACAAAGGGTTTGAACTTTGAACATTACAATAAATGTTATATCTATGCATAGGTCTGAAGTAGTTGAAAAGATCTGATGCAGTGGAAGTAAAAAAAAATCATGGAGGACATTTTTATTACACTTTTATGAGACGAACAGTTTGTGTGCAGAAGGTGTAGAAGTGTATTTACATTTAAAGGAGTGCACAAGGGTTAATTCAACTATCCTCGTAATGAGCATGGGTTCTACAAGAGGAGAAAAAAGTCAGTGTAAATATCCCTCCCATCAGACTGGTCAAACAACCTGCACTAACGCTGGATTAAAGCATTGTTTTGTGAAGTTTCCATGACACAGCAAAATAGCAAAAGATCCAGAACAATCCAGTGGATCATAAAAAACTCTGGTTCTGGTTTTGAGGCTCTGCAAAGCCATTTTTGTGCACATTATGATGTAATTAAGTGTGTCAAACTCAAGGCCCGGGGGCCAAATCAGGCCCTTTAGAGCAACAAATTTGGGCCGCTCAAGAAAGTTAAAAAAAAATATTGTAAAAACATGAAATTCAGCTGTTGATATCTCAGTCGCTCCAAATACAAAATTATATTAAAATCCACAAAATTTGCAGAGGTCATTTTTCCAGTTCTTTTATCACGACAGCAGTCATTTTTAATAGGGATGTACCGATACAACTTTTTCATTTTCGACATGATACCGATATTGCAGCCTTGCGTATCGGCTGATACCGATATTAATTCGATATCAGCACGAATTATACATACTTTTATTATTTATTTTGTAGTGTAAAATGTTAAAAAGAAAGGCTTGATCAAGTGATGTCACTCAAACAGAGAACAATAGCCAGCAACAGTAGGGATGAGAAAAACTGACCCATTTATTATTAACCAATTGGTTACATACATTTTAACATTTAACATATTATCTACAGTATTCTACAATTGAATAAAATAAATAAAAAAAGGAATTGAAAAAATAAATAAATAAAATTCTGAAATTTGAATCCGATATCCAATATTCGTTTTCAGGCTGACATTGGACCGATATCCGATATCGATATCGGGGCACCCCTAAATTTTAATCTGAAATTGTTGAAAGAACTCTCAATTTTTCCAAATCTTCCTCAAAATTCTCCATGAAATGTCTCTAAATTCCCAAAATCAGGTAAATTTAGGCGCATGTCCTACAGGGACTGATATACTCACATACTTTATCATCATTTATACGTGGAAGTGCAAACCAGGGCAGGTTAATGTTGAATTAGCTTTTTTCCAGCCTAAATTCTGTGGCCCACTGAAGCTTAAACTGGTCCGTATTTGGCCCCTGAACTAAAATGAGTTTGACACCCCGTGTTAGATGATGATCAAATGCATTTACACGTAACATAACAAGTTGCATTACCAAGAGAAATCACCCTCTGAACGTTGAGCTTTCATAAAGCACATGCAAGTCATGAGGTCATGTATAACTTTGCACTGTTTAAAGACGGCTTTTTTTGCCTGCTGAACATTTTTGACTGATTATCTAAAACATTGGCAGAAGGGTTACATCTAAGGCTGAACGATTAATTGCGATAACATCGCGATATAAAACGTGATTTTCTAATTGCAAAGGCTGTGTTTTTTTTAAATTTTTTTAGTAATAATTTATTTTAAGTTTGTTGATTTACCTAAAAAACATCCAATTGGTTAAAGCAGATATTAGTTCTCCTTATTTTCCTGCACTTTAGTATGTGTGATGTTACTGACTGGATATTAGTAAGCTTTATTTATTTTTTATATCTGTTTATTTTATTTATTTATAGACTGTCCTGTTAAGTTCAGAGAGTGTTTAAAAAGTGCAGTCCACATGAAACGTGAAGTTAGTTTAATATGTTGAAGAGGTAAAGCCACAGATTTGTTTGCTTTATTGTTGTAATCTGTTCTTTAAAATGCATATTTTATATTTATTTAAAGTTGAAATAAACATTAAGTGGTTTATTATGAAACAGATTTATTGCTTGTATTCATTGAAAAATAATTGCATATTAAATCGCAATATTGACAAAAAAACATCGCAATTTGATTATTTTCCAAAATTCGTTCAGCCCTAACACACACACACACACACACACACACACACCTTATGAAAAAACTTTTCTTACATTTTTATTTTATGTTTTAAAAAAATAAATAAAAACTATGCATGGTGATAAATGAAGAAATATGCAGTTAGTATTAGTTTATGAATTCAAACAATCCAAACGATTTGTAAGAAGAAAATATATTAGTTAATATAATTCTTGACAATTAAAATCAGGGATGTCAAGGGTTAGGCGGGAAAATTAGTCATTTAAACATTATTGTGAGCAGGTTTGCACTTTTATACATATAAAATACAAAATATGTAATAAACCGACAATATCCAAGCAATAAGTGACAGATATCAGTCCCAACAGGACCTTCACTTTACATTTTCTAGATTTTGTGACCAATTTCTATTTAATTATTATGTAATAATTTGAGAAAAACTGAAGGATTTGTAAGAATTTTGAGTTTTTTGAACAGTTTAACGTTAAAAACGACTGTGGGCCGAATTGGATGCTATAAAGGGCCAGATTTGGACCCGGGGGCCATGAGTGCAAACACATGCGATTTAAATAACGAGAAGAAGAATCTATATTTTGACAAAAAAAAAATCTCTATTAGAAGTGTGACGATATGGCGATATATCGCGATATTTTTTCGCACAATCAATGATCGATATGCTCCCGATAAGTATCTTTTTGTTTTTATTTTTTTTATTTATTTAATTTTTTTTTTTTTGGTTTTAAGATTTATTTTATTATTTTCAAAACCTTTTCTGTTTTTTCACTAAAATGTGCAGGTACGTCTTCACAGAAATGTTGTCACTGTTTGTTGAAGGAACCAACATATTGTTTACTGGAATATTGCACTATAATGGTGTCACTGGTAAGAAAGACCCTATTTTTTGTTTACATAAAGCACTATTGGAGATACTTATTCGTTTATATTGGTATGTTGACACTTATTTACAGAAATGTTGCACTAAAATAGTGTCACTGTTCATAGGACACTTTTTCAAGTTATTGTCTTTCAGAGATTTAAAATAAACATTTTATTTTTTCACTTAATCTTTTTTTTCTTGTTATGTCATAGATTATCATAGATTGATTTCTGACCAATATATCGATAATCGCAGTATCGTCATATCGTGAGATTATCGTTATCGTGAGGTACCCAGAGGTTCCCACCCCTAATCTCTATGTAATCAAATTGAAAGAAGTTAAGTGCATCAATACATCCCAATCTTTAATTTGAGTTTTGTTTGTTGTAGTTTTTATCGGGATTCGAATCGAATCATTGGTTGAGTGAATCCTTAGTTACACCACTAATAGAAACTATGATTAAAATGAGTTTCTGTTGATCTCACCTGACAACATTTATACATCTAGTTCCCTCAAAGATTTTCAGAATTCCATCTAAATGAGTGGGAATAAATAAATATAGAAGTCTACACACCTGTACCATTCCAGCCCTTTATGATAGAAACGGTCGAAAAAGTGCGGTTCGCTGCCCACGGCTCTCACGTCCGGGTGGATGCGCAGGAACTCCAGCAGAGCCCGCGTGCCACCTTTCTTCACCCCGATGATGATGGCCTGGGGAAACTTTTTGCTTCCAAAGTTATTAGCGATGGGAATGTTGCGTGAAGAAGTTCCGTCATGTGGCCAAACCGAATGCTGCTCGCGCACAACAGAGCCCGGAGACGCCTCGTGCGCTCCGGCGACGCGCTCCGCGTCTTTTCCTTCGTTACCGTGAAAAGCTCTGTTATGGTTGAACAAAGGTCTGGGGAAGGACTCACAGAAGCCACCGAGGCAGTAGAAGAGATAAGTGAAGAAGATGATCATAGTGAGGAAGACGGACAGCTTGGACTGTGGCTTCAGGTGTCCAACTCTCCATTTACTACATCCCATGTGTCACAAGGCGGATACATGCTGTGCTGAGAAACATCATCACACAGTTCTCCAAGGTTCCTCCAAGAAAATCACTTCTTTTAAATCAAGCAGCGCGTCTGTGCCACAAGTGGTAACAAACCTGCAGTCCGCGGCGCGTAAAACGGTTCCACATGTTGGCACTGCGCATGTTTCACCTCAACCTGTCCATTAGAAGACATGAAGGATCCATAAGAAGAAGAGCAAAGACCGACACAAAGGACTGAGATGATCTCAGAAGTCGATGAGATAGTGGATGTGCGTCCCCACAGCTCCCAGTTCACTGTCCAAATCAACGCCCTGTTTACCAAACACACACCCGCCCCGCCTTGCCACCACTGTGTGTGTGTGTGTGTGTGTGTGTGTGTGTGTGTGTGTGTGTGTGTGTGTGTGTGTGTGTGTGTGTGTGTGTGTGTGTGTGTAGTACCTGAGATTTCGTACAGAGAGACATAGTAGGGCTGAACGATTTTGGAAAATAATTAATTTTTTTTTTTTTTACTCAATATTGCGATTTAAAATGCGATTCTTTTTTCAAGGGCCTCTTGTGATATGTTTTTCAATGAACACATGCAAAAAAAAAAAATCAATCTGTTTCATAATAAACCATTTCAGATTTATTTAAGCTTTAAATAAATATAAAATCGAAATTTTAAAGCACAGATTACAACAATAAAGCAAACGAGAGTCTGTGGCTTGACCTCTTCAACATTAGGGATGGGTATACTACTATACTACTACTCTTACAGTACTTTATCGATACCTTACTTTTTTTTTTTTTTAAATCAATGAGAAAACACAAAATAACAAAAAACAAATAATGAACATCAATCTGCTCATTTTTTTTTTTTTTTACATTTTTAACAATATGGCACACAAAATAAATGAAAAACATAAAGTAAATAGTTCTAAATAAAACATTATAAATGTTTAAAAAAATAGTAAAAAAAATACCATATAAATAACTTTTTTATATTAACAAAACACTAAACCAACTATCTAAACCATACAAATATTCAAATCAAGCATATCAAACAACTTACTGTAACAATGAAAAATTGTGCAAAAGGAGAATTATGGAGCTGTCTCTCTGATGGCTGCGGCTGCACTGGCTCATGACGACAAGGCCAACTAAGTTGATTTATTCCTGTTTAGCCATATTAAGTCGCAACGTTTTAGCTGTACGATAATATATGATCGTAAGTCACTACTCTAACTAAACGTTGCCGGCAGCCGAGGCACGGTAGCAGCCAGTGTGCGGGGAAACCTTCGACTGCTACGCCGAGACGACCCAGCGGCCCATGAAGCAGCGGTTTTTCCTGCCAGCACTCTCCGCCACTGGAGCAGACGGAGGCGGCGCGTCAGACGGCAGAAGCGTGGCTGCCACGGAGGGGTAGCGGCTAGGCTAAAGGCTAACCCCGCACGGTGCACAAACATCACACACACAACTCATCGGCTTCTGCACTTTTCTGACTCAAAATCACAGTAGCCACTTAAATAGCCATGTGTTTTACTGTAATGCGCAGTTTTTTGGCTGAAAACAATAATACATGTGTAGATAGCGTCTACAGACACGCCTACTCATGAAGCGAGGCGAACAGGCGAGCGCTGTCTACAGTAGCTCCTCCCATCAGTCAGCTCCTCATGAGGGTTCTTAAGCTTCAGTGCTTGTCTGAGGCTTGAGGATTAACGCCACCTTCAAAATACCGCTAACAGGACCGATAAGGATGTAGCTTGTCGGTCACAAAAAAATAATAATAATAATTAAAAAAATAAATAAATAAATTGCAGCCTTTGCGATTAGAAAATTGCGTTTTATGATATCGCGAGAATATTGCAAATGTGATTAATCGTTCAGCCTTAAGACATAGTCAGAGGTTTTGCTTTGCTGAATCACTTTATTAGAGATGAACAGAAAGTGAATCAATAACAATATCAAGTCAATAGAAGAACAGACACTAATTTAAAGGGGACATATCATGCTAAATCCACTTTTTTAGCCCTTAAATGCATTTTTGTTGTATATTTAGAGTGTTTAGAAGTACAGAAAAGTTCAAATTAGTCTCTTCAGGTGCTCCGTTGATATCTTTATATTCTGTTTTGGTCATATTTTTCAATCTGTCTCGATTTTTCTATTCTCTATTATGTTTTTTGAACAATAACGTCACAGTATTTTCAGCGGAACTGCCAAATTAGGACGACTCCAGGCCCAACACTATTTCTCGCTTTTATTTTGTAGTCCAAGCTCAAGGATGCAGAAGTTACGAGAGGATAAGTCAAAATGTTCGGTTGTTGGATGTAGTAACCCACACGCTTCATTACACCGTCTCCCAGCATCAGAACCTTTTCAAAGTGCCTGGTTGAGTTTTATTTTTCACAGAAATGTACCCACATTTGTGGGTAAGGTCATTTTTGTGTGCGCGAAGCACTTCATGGATGACTGCTTCAGCAACCTCTGCCAGTATAAAGAAGGATTTACAGAAAGACTTTGTCTGATTGAGGGTTCAATTCCTTCTATCTTTGGAGACGACGAACAGAGCACTTCGGTAAGCTGTAAATAACGCTAAAAAGTGTGATGATAAGACGTCCCTGTCATTGTTTTGTTAGCATTAGCAGTTGAACGTCTTCATATGTTAGCGCTGTGTGCTTGTTTTAGATCCTTGATAATATGGCCTATGTGATTTAATTTAAGTCTAAAGTTTTCATTAGTCATTTCATTTTGCCGTTTTTGTCTCCGAAAAGACTGTATTAAAATGCATTTCGTGATGTTAGCTTGGCGCTAGCGTTAGCTCGGTGCTTGTGTTAGCTCACTTGTTAGGGTTCTGCAGGTTCATCATCTTCATTTTCATCTCGCTCCGCCGGGTCCGACTCTGGCTGGAACATGTAAGGCTGGATGGACAAGTCTTCTGTTGTTGACATTTTGTAAATAACGTGTGAATAAAAAGTTTCTGCACCGCAAGACAAGTATATCTCTTCTATCAAACTACAAAAATGGCCGAACAGGGTGGAGTTGAACCGAGTGTCACCTCTGCAACCTAGAGAGGGGGCGGAGTATGAAGTGTCTCATTTGCATTTAAAGAGGCCACACCAAAACGAGTTGCTCTTAGAAGCACATCAGAAAAGGGGCATGTGGAGCTATAATAATGAGGAATTCAGACCCAAGCAGTGCAGTTCCGCTTTATATAGACCACAACTGTATGATTTATATGTAAAAAGGAAGGATTTAAAAGCATGATATGTCTCCTTTAAAACACAGCTGTGGTCATCAGGGTCGTCTCACTCCTGGGCCTCGAACGTAGATTTCACAGCATTTTTATTCCATGTTGTTATCTAGTGTTTCTCCTCCTTTGGCTGACACATGGCTGCACGTGTGTCTTCTGTTGTTATGATACGTCAGACATTAGTGAGTCAGGGTCAAACATGAGCTCATCAAAGATAAAGACGTACATGCAGGAAGAAATGTATGTCTAAGCAGTTTTCAAAAGTTTAAATCTTACAGTATTTCTTTCAGTTAGAAGATGTTTTACATTTACAAATCCAATGATCAGTTATTATAGTTAGTTAAAGGTTCCATTTTACTGTTGAATAAAGCAATACAAATTATGTTTAAGATTATTGTTTTATTTCTTATTGTTTATCATTCATGGGTCTATTGGGTTTGATTTATTTTGGTATATAGGACATGAGTTGTTTAACGTGTATCAAGTTTAATTTAAAAATAAAATTATTGTATTTGTTAATGATTTAGATTGTGGGTCAAACTGACATTTTAATGTTAATCTGATTGCCTTGTTTATATCTGATTTGTGTCCGTCTGTAATACCGGTCCGTCGGAAACACTTCCGTTGCAGAAACACTTCCTTTGTGGCCATTTTGCATTCGTGTTGTGACCTTTTTGCATTCGTGTTTGTTTCTGTAAATGCATTCACCTGGCACTTCACAGCCACCGTAGGAATCACCTACTACTCTTAAACATGTTCATAAATGATTCCTTACCTCTTTAGCACTGACAGAATATCTGTAATATTACGTGAATATCTGTAAAAATCACATTTTTCTATTGGCTCCGTCTGCTGAGAGAGATTTTTGGTCATGTTGTTGATGTATTATGTTTGTTGATGATTTGAATTGATTTTACTGATGATTTTAAATGTTCTTATTGATTTTAAACAATTGAATGTTTTATCATGTAAATCACATTGAGTTGCCTTGTGTATGAAATGCGCTATACAAATAAATTTGCCTTGCCTAGCGTAGCATCTCTTCTTCACTGCTAGAATAGCCGCATTTCAACCGACCACTGGGTTACCAGCGCCCTCTGCTGGTCGAAACAAATATCTGATGTAAATGCAGTACACTGACTAAAATGAAATATCTATTATAAATAACTAATAGGTTTCACATTGTTCATGTTGTAGTCTTGGCCCTTGGCCAAATTTGCACCTTTTTTATGTTAATTAATTTTACCTTTAAATGTGACCAGCAATGGCTTGTTTTAAGATTCACTAGGATTTAACTTAAGTGAAAACAATTAATAATATTTATCTTAATTGTATTTTTTTTTTTGTTAAAACCGTATTTCAAGATTGTGCCTTTTTTTAAGACTCTATGTTTAGGTATAGTTAATAAATGGCTAATAATAACACATAATAGTCATAATTTCAAAATTCCTGTCAACTTTAACATTTTTTTTTTTTTACAAAAACAAAGTGGGCCGCCGGTGGGCTTCTCTACCACTACTGGTGTTTGACTTTGTATGCACGAAACATACATTGTGTTAGTTTGTTAATTGACACGGGTGTGTTTGGTCTGCAGTGAGACTGAAATATTTCAGTTAACTTTTTCTTTCAATACTTACATTTGGAGTGTTTACCTGTGTTTTCTGTTTGCTTTACTTGAATTTAAAAGCACGTCATTATTTTACTTGGCTTTTGACACGTAATGATTGCATGTTACAAAAAATAAAGGCAAGACTTGCAGAATTAATTCGTCTTTACAGTTTATTTTGAGGTTTGGAACCATCTGGTGTAAGTTTCAATCAACAGGAATGACAATAAAGAAAATATAGACGTATACGCACCAAAATGTTTTTGTTTTACCAAAAAATTGGGATCCATATACTGATTTTGATTAAATTACCTGGGCCGGCTCTGTACACACACACACACACGCACACACAAAGGTCCCACCCAGGTGTTGCTGCATCTCAAATCAATGATCCACACACTAGGCTGTATTTCACTGACGGACCTGCATTGTTGAACAATCCAAACAGGTTGAAAACAAAGAGATGTTGGCACTCCACAAAAATAAATAAATGAATAAATAAATATTAATTCACACATAGGTGGCCAGTGGGAGAGTGTGCACAGGACATGCATGTGTAAAAGTCAGTGTCAGGTCTGGTTACCAAACCACAATTGCAGGGCAGAGCTCTGTGGTCAGCTTTGTAAGTAAAGGACACAGCAACACTATTCATTATCACACGGGTGTGGCTTTAAGCTTGTAGCTCAGAAATGTTTTCAATAAAGAAAGAAAGAAAGAAAGAAAGCTCATACAAAGGCAGACATGCCCACACATGAGAGCTTCCTCACAGTCAGTGTGTGACATATTGATGCTGTTCTATCTATATACACACGTCTGTGTGTCCTCTTCATCATGCTGTGTAATGTGTGTTGGCGCTATTATTATTGACACCCACATTTGTTTTATTAATAATAATAATAACTTCAATAAATTGTTTGAGATAAGGAAATCTGTTGAATTCTTTTGTTTAAATGTCCAACTCCTTAGGAAAGTATTGCATGAACTTTACATCTCCCTAAATGTATTAAATCCAATATGTGCTGTAGCAGATAGGGCTGGGTGATGTATCGAGTTTTCTATTTCAGCGATATAGAAAATTACAATATTGCTAATAAATATATATATTTTGAGAGCTTATTTCATATCAAAACAGCTTATGCAATAAAATAAATGGTGTATAGAAGACGTTTGAGCTTTTGAATTGGTTTTTATTGCAAGCGTTACTATGGCAACTGTTGTGATTGACAGCTCACAGTCCACAGAGATCATGTTTATAAGTGAAATGTGCTGCTGCTTTCAGTGTCAGTGGCAATAGACCAGATGTCCATTTAAACGATACAAACGGGACTGATCTTTGTGAAAAACTGGGACAAATGAATGGTTTTGGTGAAATCGACCAGGACACGGGTCGTAACTCTGAAAACCGGGACTGTCCCGGGTAAATCGGGACGTCTGGTCAGTGGTCGCCCTATTTTAGGGGCATCGCATGGCTTTAGTTGTCATTCTAGATGGCAATATGTTGTATTTATATCAGTTGTAGCTCCGTTGTTAAGTACACCATGATTAATTCACGTGTAAGGATTTTATCACATGATATTTAACAAAATGGGTTTCAGGCAAAGTTTGCATGAATATTTTGAGGGGACTTTGTATGGACACTTCCCTAGCACTGTTAACTTGGTCTTATATCGTCCCTTGGCCTCTTCTTGTAGTGTGTCTCAATAATTGTTTGCCATCTTATGGGTTGTTTCTTTGTTCTTTGTTTTCTTTGTTTTTTGTTTCGTGCACCAACTACCAAGACAAATTCCTTGTACTGTCCTAAAAACTGTACTTGGCCATTAAAACATTTCTGATTATGATTCTGAAGAATACAGAGATATAAATCACTCCAGTATTTAAATAAAGCAGGTTTTGTCATCAGAGATACAGGAAGCTGACGAGTAGTTTTCCCCTAATTCAAGATGGCGCCCGTTAATTTACTGGCGGTGGCTATCCGTACGGTTGCCGTATCAATATACCGACATTCTATCCGTACGCAGCGCCCCTTTTTGGCCAGTTTAGGTCATGTGATAGGTCAATCATTGGCCAGTTTAGGTTGCATGACTGAGACTAAACCTAAATCTAACCCTAGCCTTTATCCTAACCCTAACCTTTACCATAACCCTAACCTTTACCATAACCCTAAACCTAAAAAATGTTGCGATAAACCTAATCCTAATTCTAACCCTAAAACGCTACGTACGTGTACTTTGGTAACCGTACCAAGAGAACCGGGGGCTGTCCATACGGCAACCATACAAATGGACGCTTTCTTATTTACTACCGCTAACTCCATCTGTGACGTAAACCTGAATCTCACTGAAATCTTGACGGATTTACAAACGCTTTTGTTGCAATGCGAGCAGGCTTTCACTGCTCTCTGCATTGTCTTCTTTCCTCAGCCGCCAGATGGCGGGCACTTTGTTCTAAGTGTGGTGTTGAGATGCAACTAGTGGTCATTTACATCACATGATTTGTAGAAAAACGAAAACACATTTGTAGTAATCTCATTGACAGTGTAAACGCCCTCAAGTTTGTCTCCGAATTTGAGAACAGAGAGAAACCTGAAGTGTTTGCCAAGTCAAACACTTTTCATTATTCTTTTAATTGGTATACATCCAGAGACATATTTGGGGTCTTCATTCATTTTAATTACAAAAATCATCTTAACATTAGCATAAAAACAACAACAAAAAACACTTTGTTCAAGAGCATCAGTATATCAGCATAGAGACTGATACTGATGCCTGTCTGCCAGAGTACAAACCCAGATAGCACGCATACGTCTCGCCGATGTCGGCCTCAGATCGTGAGTCGGCATTCTACTCCTAATGCGTCATTTTGAGTATTTTTCCCCACAAATCTGTGATATCACTTATAAAATTGTAAAACTGTAAAATGTCACTTCCATGAAGCTGTTTTTGTACTGGGGCTCTTTTGGTAATGCTGCTGAAAATACATTTATGATCATGAACTGTGTCTCTCTTTATTTATCCATACATAATAAGCTATCTGTTGTTGTTGTTGTGAGGGGGCTAAGCCCGCGGGGCCAGGGAACCGCGTATGTAAGCATACATACGGACCAGCGGTGCTAGGAACCCAATGTAATCATTTTGATTATTATTATTATTTATGTTCTTACCTTTTATAGTTCCGTTGATAAAAGTGGTGCTGCAGTCTAAACCGTGCAAGGGAGGGCGGTGCCCTTTGGAGGTTGAGTCCAAAACCCCCAGGGGACCTTGGATGCAAAAATTCATATATAACTGCACTGGGAACCATTAGAGTGTAAATGATCAATAAATCAACATGAACCCTGACAAAACCCTGGTGTAAAATAATAATAATATAATTCATAATAATATTCTGATAGTTTATTGATAGAAATGGAATGAAAAAAAATTGAGGTTGAAATGTCTGCATCATACTGTTAAATCACTTTGTTTTCAATATTAGAACCTTATATTAGGCTAATCTTTCTTTGTCTGACTAAATTTCATATTCCATAAATCATCTTCTCCATGTGTGAGCTGCCTCAGTCTCTCAGAAGAACTGATGAACAAACATCTCAGTGATGAAGATGAGCTCAGATTCTGATGGAAAGTGAGTTGATCAAGCACACGAAACATTTCAACAAGTTCAATAGTTTTTGTTCAAAGTTGAAACCAAAGCAGTCTGTGTAAACACTGCAGAGCTGGTGTCTCATTCTCTGCTGTGGTGACGAACATCTGGAACTGTCTGATTCTCCTCTGAAGCAAAACTCTGCAATCAAACACAAGACAATTCACAGACATTAGTATAAAAACAACCTTATTTTTACATTAAGCGTGTGTTCAGATTCTTTTTGTGTCAATGAGAGTCTTTACTTACATTGATTATTTTGGTTAATAATAGAAGTCTTTCTGTCCTCTGCTGATGTTTCCTCCTCAGGCTGCTGTGGATGCTGGTGCTCCTGTCCTCCATCTTTCTCCTCCTCCATCAGTGGATGGCGATGGTCCAGTCCAACATTTCACAGGCATTAGTATAAAGTCACCTCTATTTTTACATTAAACATTAGTTCAGATGCTCCTGTCTCACATTTTACAGACATTTTAAAAAAGGTAAGTTTATTTTGACATTAAATGTGTGTTCAGTGTTTTTGCTTACATTGTTTTGGTTGATGGAGAAGTCTTCTTTGGTCTCTGTCCTCTGCTGATGTGTCCTCCTGTCCTCACTTGCTGGGATTAAAAAGGTTATCTCTAATTCTTAACTCTAACCTAAGTAAACCTAATATATTATGCATGTTTTACAACAGTAACAGGACAACCACTCCTGCTGTTGCCTGTCATAAAGAAACAAAAAATAAAATCCTTACCATCTGAAAAAGTCCTGGTACCAGACGCTGCCTGGGAAATTAGCCGCCACCGCAAGACGCAAAGGCCAACTTACCTAAAACAACTATTTACAAAAAGGCCCAGGTGGAAGATGCACTGGACACACAAATGACCAGCCTTGGTTGGTGCCAATGTAACCAAAGGCTGAGCTAATCCCGCCAGACGCAAGGACCAGCTGTGGAAGCCGGGTACAAACAGGAAACTGCTCACAGATGGAGAGGAAAAGGAAAAGAACAAATGACTCTAAGATGAGTCAGAGCTGTCGTCCTGTCTCAGCGACTTCGTCCCAGGCTCACACTGACAGTCGGACGATGCAGGTTCCTCAGAACTGTCTACGTACCTGTCTGTAGAATCACTATGGTAACAGCTCTCCCTGGAGACACTGAGTCCAAGTGGTGACTCCTGAGAATACTCACCTTCATCCTCAGAGTCACTGGAGCATGAGGAAACAGACTCCTCAGGGGTCTCCCAGCCAGGAGTCACCTCGTAGATGTAATACACTGTTCCTCAGGAAGGTCCTCCTCAGGGGATTCTGGTTCTTCTGGGTCTTCGGGTTCTTCTGGTGCTTCAAAAACCAGAGGTTCTGCCCTGCCAGGGACCCAACCCTGAGGTCCGGCCCAGACCGGGACAAAACCCTGAGGTCCGGCCCAGCCCAGGACAAAACCCAGAGGTCCAGCCCTGCCAGAAAAAAAACCCTAAAATAAAAAAGTAATTGAATGAATAAAGAAATAGGTTAGTATACAGTGATTTTAAAACATCTTCATTTCATCACATTATGAATAGCGTTAAAGCTTTTTTTAAACTGAAACATATTTGGACATTCCTTTAGTTGTATATTTAAACTGTTCTACTGTCTCACTCCATATACAGAAACACTAAAGCTTTTTCTTACAAAGCTCCTACACACATCCTCAAACCTCCACACAGTAATTTACACATGGAAGGATTATTGAACAGCTGAGTATGTGCAGTAAGTTATGAGCCAAAACATACTGTTATTAAATCTTACAATGTTTTTTGAAATGCATAATGTGTTAATAAAATAATAATGAAATAAGAGAAAAAAAACTAAGCCATTTAAACTTAAATAAGGAGAAATCCCTCTACATTAAGAAACTAATCAATGTGTTAAACAAAGCATGTGCAAACATCACCAGCATTATTAGAATGGATCAAAGAAATATTCAAACACAAATATTGTAACTACATTTCACCCAGTCTAACTGAACATCATTAACTGCTAAATCAAACGTAAAGTATGAAATAAATTACAATTTTCTAATGAAATTTACCTCAGAAAAGGACTTTAGTATTTTTCACTAAATACACCCAAACACTCACTTCAGAGTAAAATTATCACTAAAGCACAACAAAGGACATCTGTCAGCGTTTCTTCATTTTAATTTTAAAGTTTAAACCATTTACTTTAGGCCTGATACATCTTTATTTTTAATTATTAGATCTTTCTTAAACCTCAACCTGTGTAAAACAAACGTCTCAGACCTGATTTAAAGACATACCGACACAAACCTGACGATTGTAAATGATCTCATGTTTACACTGTATTATGTTTAGTGCTAATTATTAAAGAAGGTTTATCAGATGAGAATAATTAAAACATGACTTACCCTTCTGACATGTGATGGAAACAAAAATGAATTATTATTATTTGCAGTTTTTGAAAACTAAGAAGTTGCTTTTTGGAGCCATTTTAGTTTGATTACAGTGATTATGAGATGACAGAGGGTCAGTGCATGTTTTGGTCACTGGATTTTCAGTTCAGAAAATTCTACTAAAAATTCGTTTTTAAATTAAGAAAATAAAATAGACATTAAAGATTGTTTTCTAATTTATTTATTTTTTCCAAAATAAGGTTATGTATCTGTATGATATACTGAAAGTAACTCCATACTAATAGTTTGATAAGACAATTAAATGTGTTACTTAATGCAGCCAGTAGATAGCGCCAACATATCTCCAGAGACTCTGGGACAGATATTGATATTGTTTTTGTTAAATCTGCTTCTATACAATCCATAACATTAACATCAGTTTATACTGAAGTGGGAAAAACCACTGGGACACACTTTACTTATTTATTTTTTATGTTTTTATTCTAAATAAACTGCATTCATAATTACTCAAAATCAATGGTTCTAAACTTTTAGAAGCAAATACTGATACATGATGTTTTATCTTCAGTGTGATGGATCAGGAATGAGCTTCATGACTTTTACTTTGAAGGATTTCTGGAGAAGAGGTCAATAAAAGACATGGTAGATCTCCGTCATCTGTAATATTTCACAATATGTAGCAGATTTATCATCACACACAGTCACAAAGGGCCTCATTAATTACAATAGATACACATTGAATACAAGTGCTACAGTTTTTACTCTTTGTCCAAAAGTGTGGAGCAATTATTACAGCAAATGTTTGAATAGTTTACTATTATTAGGAGGAATCTGTTTCACATCCTATATGTCAACTGTAAAATCCAGTAGAAAAGGTGATGTTGTTGCTCTTTTCCAGTTGGATTCTGTACAAATGAAAGAAATAAAACTTAATATTTATACATGGATCCAAAATACACTGTTAAATATGTTGGTATTTGAAATATGTCGATCTTTGAAAGGTATCGTCCATTAACAAACCTCCAAAAGCCCTAATGTGTTTTTATTAATTTTATTTGGATTATTACAACTGGTGGAAAAATTCAATTTAATTCGAACACTGAAAAAAAGACTGAAGTGTATAAAGTCAAGTGTATAATTAAATATATAAAGTGTAAAGTTCTACTTAGATTTTTCATCTGTGCTGTCAAAGCTGCACTTCTTTCTCTTTTTCATTTTTTTAAGTGTCTTATATTTTCTTAACATATTAATATTTATTTAGTGCGTTTCAAGAATTCATGTGGACTTTGACTCCAACCTGCTGCTCTACTCTTTGAGCTATAAAGCTTATAGAATAAATCCTGTGAGAAGTTTGAATAAATCACCTCATAAACTAAAATAAATAAGAGTCATGTGACCTTTATTGTGACCTAGAGTTGGTGAAACTGAGCCGTGTTGTTACATTCCTTTGTGATGCTATTTTCTGCTCAGTGGAGGAATGCTTACAGCTGTAATACTTTTGTTTTTGTTTTTTTGACGCTGTTGGGCAACAAATGAAATGTCACCTTTTGTTTATGTCTTTCAACCAGTGTCTTTTTTTGTGTTTTTCTGCAGAAAACCCAAAACTGATATACCTGCTTGTGTGGAAGCGCTCTTTATTTCTTCAATGGAAAAAGGACGCAGATGTAAGATATGTTCAGACAAAGCCAGGGTTGGGGTCAATTATAATTGTTATCACAATGAATTGATAATTAGTTACAATAATGGCGTAATTGTTATTGTAACTGTAATTAAAAAAAAAAAAAATATTGCTGTTGTAATTATAAATGAATTGTAATTGACTTTGTAATTGTAATAGCCATGGAAATTCTATATAAACTACAATTTAATTAAAACGCAAAACTGGGAAACCATATTAAGAGTTCGATGGCTTACACATTGTCAGGGCCAAAATTGTTAGTTAATGTTTATTAACATATTTACTCATAGACCTTATTCTTTTTAAAGGGATAGTTTGCCTATTTAAGACATGACATTGTATGCAATCCTCACCAGCACTATAGTGCATACACATTGTTTCACTTAGTGGTCACCTCCCTGGTCCGAGTTCTGGCCGCTTGAAGTTGTTCAAGAAAGTAGTCCCGGTTAGTTTCCGGGGCCACAAAACTGTGCGTTTTTAATAGAAAAAAATATATGCGTTTGAAAGCTTGATTCATTTACATCACAAAACCGCCCACAAAAAAAAAAATTCATACCTCCAGTTTTAATCGGCACTATTTTCTCTTCCGTTTCCATCAATCCGCGCTGCCGTCAACGTCATCGGTGCGCCTAATCCCATCAGCTGTTGATAGCGCGACTCGCGGACAACATGTCTGACTCCGAAACTTCCGGAGTACACCGATGCTGAACTTCAGCAGATGGAGATAGAACGGGAAGAGAGAGAGCGAGAAGACAGAGACGAAGTTGTCCAAGTTGATGCTGGGCCCACTGCTGTAGCAAGAGCCAGGGTGAACGACAAATGGTGGTGCACTTGTTCAAATTGTAACGTCATGCTAACAGAGGTTGAAAGCTATTGCTGCCATGAATGGGAACTAATCATGCCACAGGTGCAAAACCTATCAAATGACAAGGAGGCCAACGCAGCGTCTGTCTGCATTACATCTAATGATGTTTTCCCTACAATGCTAAATGCTGGTGTCCTGGAGACGTTCTTCTACGTATCAAAAATCAACTGGAAAAAGCGACCCAAACCAGCTGGACTTGACGGTCAGATGTCTGCAGAGTAAGTGTGCTCTCTAATGTTGCTTTGTATTTTTTTCTGTTTTGTGGGTTTTCACAGTTGTAAAGCACTTTGATCAACCTAAGCGTCGTTGTAAGGCGCTATATAAATAAACTTTGATTTTATTTTATCTCAGAATTCGACAACTTCACGTTGTCTTGTCAGTTGGCTATAGAATAGCCTATCTGACTGCATTCATTACTATTACTGAGTTGGCGCCAAATGTAGCTAACCTACATCATCAACAATTAAAATACTGTCTTTATAACAAAATGTATCTGCCAATTCATTTCACAATTTGTGCTCCGGGTTTGATGAATACTAGTTATTGCAATTATCTATAGGCTACGCATTTCATTCTTACCTCCAGTGTTTCTCCACACAATTCTTCAGCAGTCATTTTGTTGATTCTGTATAAAACTCTCCATGCTGTCTTCCAGATTTGAAAAATAACTACAAAGACAAGTAGTTTTCTAGTTTTCCAAAAATATGTCCCAGCTTATATTGTGTTGTTTGTCTGCTCTTCCAGACAGTACAGGCTTGTTGCCTATCGCATGGTGACAGGATGGGCCCTAAAAGGACAGAAGCTCGGCAAAGGCCACAGACGTGTTCTTCCCTCATGTGTGGTGGACCTCATAAGATCAAAATATCCATCACCAAATGGACAATATCAAGGGTTCAAGGAGTCAGAGGAAGCAGAGCTTTTGTTTTAGATGTGTCAAAGAATTTTTTTTTTATTGAACACTGTAATATTCAAATATTACATTTCACATATGTACATGTTGTATGAAAACAGAAATAAACCCTGTGTATGTTTCATTCCTGTCATCCCTGTTGATTATAAGTCATTTTCAGAAGCGTGATGTATGTTGTGCCACTACGTTATCTTTGTTTGGCTTTGGAGTGGGCGCAATGTTGGCCGGCAGGTTGATTGGAGGATGTATCTGGAACACCTTGTCTCCAAGTGTGACTTTTTTGTCAAGCCGCCGCAAAATTACCTGCTGCACCAAGTCTTTGCGGAAGTCTTGTTTTGCTGGCTCATACAGTTTCCTTACAACCCACTGATTGGATTGCCTTGAATGGAAGACGTTGTATTTATCTTTTCCTTTAAATTAGAAGAAGAAATGGATCACTAAAACAGTATTCCCAAATAAAGCAATTGGCCAACAACACAGCCAAAACAGTGTAACATTTGTAAGACATGATTATCCACTATACAAAAATACAAAAATACAAAAAATTTAGCAAGCAGCTCATTTACATAGAGCTAGAAGCAAAAAAGAAAAAGCAAAAATAATTCAATAAAATACAAAACAAAAGACTTATATCCTTGAGAAAATATTATATATACATACATGTATTATGACTTCAATCAATATAGTCAGTTTGTACATAAAGTCATTTCATTCAAGAGCAGAATGTTGTTCAATAGTAAGGGTAAAGATAAGAACAGATAAACCTTTATTGTCCCACAACGGGGAAATTCTCAGTGTTGCAGCAACACAGTGGATAGTTAAAAAAAAGAGTAAAGAATTATAATATAATATAAATATATACAATATAAACAATATTAAATTTAGTCCTTGGCGTGTGTGTGTGATCTACAAGGGTAAATAAATTTTGCTCAAACTATGAAAAGTTACCAGTTCTGAACAGTGGTAATGGCCATGATGTGCTGTATCTGCTATACTCACCAAACTCAGTGCTGTCATGCTGACGGCCAACATTGTGGTTGTGATCCAAGACACTCAGTTGGATCCTGGCCTGCATGGTGACATATGAGTAGTGCTGTCTCTTCTCTGCATACTTTAGCATAGAGCTATGGAAAACTTCAAGACCCCCTAACAAAGAAAAAGATTTCATTAGATATTTTCTACTTCACATATCCAAGACATGACATTTTATGTCTGCAAAATTATTTCTAATGCTATAAGGGAAAATATATATATTTGCCTTATGGGAACACTTGCTAATGCACATTTATTTTAGCAAAGGACAGATGCAACATCATAATACTTATTTTCCTTCAAGCAGGGCCCTGATTCCCTGTCAAAAGTCAAATAACCACAATACACATAGGTAAATAATGTAGGGACACACATGATCAACTAAATGCTCATAGAAGAAGTCAAACGTACCTGTGTGTTTGAACAGTGTCAGCTGATTGAGGTCTTTCAAGAGGTATTTGTCAAGTACAACAGCCTTGAGAGCATTGTAGGCGCTACAATCATTTGCCAGCCATTTCTTTCTCCTTTGCTGCTCCTCATCAAGGTCTTCATGATAGCACTGGTACTCCTGGCCATCATCTTCCCAGCGGTGGATGCCACACACATGATGCAAGATAGAGGTCCACCGGCGTCTCAATTCCTATTGTTTTTGTTTGTTAAAAAGAGACGCTGTTTAGCAAATTACGCAAGGCAATGAAAATTGTTGGCAAACGGCAGTTGTGATTTAAAAATCGAGAACAGATGTTGAGAAGTGAAAAACATCTAACAATTGCATTCTAAAGTAAAAAGAGTCTTTTTAGAGTTGAATAATTTACTTCTGAATGCCTATATCACATCAGGTTGTAGAATAAACTATACTCCACCTTCTCATCTCCACCACAAGCGCTGCACGACCACCAGAAATGATTTCCCAGAGACTTGACCCATGGCTGTAAGTCCTGGTTTTCTTTTTTCTTTGCTGCTGCACTTGCCTTCTTCTTCACACCTAGATTTTTGTTTAAAAAAAAGTGGGGGGAAAAGACCCTGATGATTAGTTTTGGATAAATTGATGGAGAAATCTACAACGGCTTCCTTTATTTGTAATTCTATATGCACAAGTTACCCAAGTACTTCATTCAATTTATATATGCAAAACTTCCCCAATAGTGTAGCTAGCGAATAAACACATATGCTGCAACAACTAATAATACCTTTTGCAACATGCCATGGATCAAACTGATGCCTGAGGTTAGGGTAGGACTCTCTCATGATCTTCCGTATTGAAGGATGTCGGTCAGTGGTAACAACATCAACACAAACTCCAGAGTCCAGCAGACGATCCAGTCCCCTCCGGAATCCAACAGCCTCCATCGCGGGTGAACTTGAAGCCTCTGATACCTTTGTTGAAAATAGAGGAAGAAGAGAAAAACATGTGCAGAAAGGAACACAAAATCATAAAATGATGACAATATAAAATAGACAAAATTACTTCATTTTAAAATGGAATTTATTTTACCTGGATTAGATCAGACATGATGATCTTTTTTGTTAAGTCATCCATAAATCTGTAGGTTGTGTACTTAGCACTGTAGCCTGGAGAATCAGATCTGGATAATTAAAAAGGGAAGTTCTTTGTAAGATGCTTGAAAATTATGTAATTGTAATAACATAAGTGCACAATCTCAGTCCATACCCAAAACATAAAATGTACCTTGCATCGCCTCCAATGTCTGTGTCCCCCTGAACATGCAGTTTCCTGAAGCTCTGACAAAATTAATTCTTGCATGTCAGTGTAGGCCTGATGAACCACAGGTATCAGATGGGTAGATTGGAGTGCATAGTATGATGTCTTCTTTGGAAGTTGTAAATTGATGAGATCAGCCCACTCTTTAACTTCAGTCTCTGTAGTTCCAGTAAAGATAATGGCTGCTGAAGATACCAGGTTATTCTCTGGCATTCCACGGACCTCAGGACAAGATCGCCACATTCCCTTATGTTGATTCAGGCATGTCCATTCCACCTTGATCATGGATCCATTACTCACTGTGGTCTTCTCCTCAATGGCTACACCGCAAGTGTGACAAGTTGTAAAAAGTTCCATATGGGCTGACTCCTTCACAATCCACTTTCTCTCTGACCAGTCGCCTTGCTGGTCTGCTGTCACACTCACATCTGAGGAAGATGATGTAGAGCCACTCAGTGGAAGAAATGTGCTGTCATAAGCTGCTTCTGTGGAACTCAAACTTGTATCCAGTGTCTCAGATGCAACCGCAGAGCTTGGGCACATTGACTTTGAATGAAGAAAAACATAGAGAAGTCAAATTGAAGTGTTTGTGTTTATTTACTGAATGTTGGTCATAAAAATGGCTGATAGGTGCATGCACTGTTTATTTTAAATAATGTGTTCTTTGTGGATGTGTACTTTGTCAGGATTCTGACAAAATGTGTCAAAAAGATGGAAATGTTTGCTTACCTGTGACTCTTTCCAAGTGGGGGGTTGGGCTGTGTAAGTGCCAGAGGCTGATGGCCTTGTTCCTCGAATCGCTTCAGCAGGGCTTGTGAGAATCAAGGTCAAGTTTTTTCTTTTCTCAGAACACTTCCGAGGTGTTGACTGTGGGAGTCCAGAAAACACTTGATATTCGGGGTCACCACTGCTAGCCTCTGTCAGTGCAGTTTCAGCCATAGTGGGTGCAGATATGCATACCTTGGTAAACACAAGATCAAATCAAATGTTATTGATATCAAGACAAAACCTCACAAAACTGATACTCGTGTTACTTTTTAACTTATTCATTACATTTTATTCATTTGTTTGTTTTTGTGTTATTTTACTTTAATACCTGAGGAATATGCAATCACCTCTCAGGTGGACATAGGGAAACGGGCAATATAAGAAAAGTGCAATATTTAGGGCAATGTGCAACTATAGAGAAAAGTGTAATATTTAGGGAACTATCTGTATTATTATTGCTGATGATGTTATTGATGATTCTGTTTTTGTCTTACTTTTAAATTGTTATCTGCCGAGGGACAAGGGATGTAAATTAGCTTCTGGGTAATTCCCAAATACTTACATTTTCCAATGTTCATTAGTATGTACTGTCCCTTTTTGAATAAATAAAATAGAAAATTAGAAATTAGAATTGTGTGTGTGTTGAATCGGTTCTCTCATTAAATTGTACCTATATCCCTATATACAGTACTGTTTTTATATTAGACCTCTTTTCACGTGATTTCCACTGGAATCTAAACATCAGATTGTTTACCGTACAGTACTGCCCTAACTGTATGTGACTTCAAGCACACTTATAAACACGATGATACCAACACACGTTACAGACAATAACAGCAATAGCGAGGCATCATATATTGTTGTGTTATATAGAGACTTCAATTCATTAGTAAAGACATTTGCAGATTTTCTCACCAAATAGTCGATTGTTGTCGATGCTATCATTGCCCCGGTTAGCTCAGTGTAGCCTAAACACTGACATTAGCTTCAAAATCAAGGTGTCGTATGCAACATCAAGTTAGTAAATAGAGCTTACCCGTGGTACTGGTACAGCAGCAGTATTCAAAATGCGTTTTTTGCTGTTTCCTCAGTTGGGGATGTAACGTCCTCGCTGAAGTGAGCACTGCACACACGAAAATCCTTTATACTGGATATTTTCGCTCCCGCAGAATAGCCGATGGCAACCAGCCAAAGCTGTCTCATAGTAAAATCAGAAACTGGAAAATGATGTAAGCTGAACGGTGATCCCGGCACATTTTTGTGGTCACAACCTGGGAATTTACAAGTTCGTACCATTGTTAATGTACGTACGTTTTACTTTCTCTTGCTTCGGTCTTCCGTCGTTGCTATTAGAGTGTGTAAACCCTATTATCAGAACATGCGCGCTGACGTTGACGGCAGCGCGGATTGATGGAAACGGAAGAGAAAATAGTGCCGATTAAAACTGGAGGTATGAATTTTTTTTGTGGGCGGTTTTATGATGTAAATGAATCAAGCTTTCAAATGCATACATTTTTTTCTATTAAAAACGCATAGTTTTGTGGCCCCGGAAACTAACCGGGACTACTTTCTTGAACAACTTCAAGCGGCCAGAACTCAGACCAGGGAGGTGACCACTGAGTGAGACAATGTGTATGCACTATAGTGCTGGTGAGGATTGCATACAATGTCATGTCTTAAATAGGCGAACTATCCCTTTAAGGCTTTAAGTTGAGACTTTTCATTTCTGCTGTCTCATGTTTTCTGCTCTCTTCTCGAGGTCAGCTTCCCAAAACACATCTTATCCCTCAGACACGGAGGCATCACACAGTCACATGCCTACACACACTCACATAGTCACACATACACACCCAATACACATCCATTCATACACACAAACACCATACACGCACACACCTCCAACACTCATGACAATCAGGAGATACCAGAGAACTGGGTGTTTTGACCCAAAGAAGAAACTGTCTCTTTTCACCCTCTTCTATCACCTCCACCCTGTCCTCTTTATCTCCTGGGGGGAGGAGGGAGGGGGACTGAGGGGGAATATACGTGATGAGTTAGAACTGTGTGCCACTCGATCATCGGACGTCCGCCCGAGCGATCACTAATTTTGTCCATCTTTGTACTCTTTTTTACTTAGTTTTATAATAAACCTTTTTTATAAAATCATCAATGCCTCGCCTGGACTCCATCACTCAACCAGAGCAATAAATCATGTCTCCAAATGAGGTCAACCGCAAATTTGCCGTGACAATATAAATGATCAAACTCTGCAGTTTGATTGACTGCAGTTCAGTGAAGCTGAAACATGAGCCGGGATGTTTTGAGTTCACAGCTGGTTAGCTACTAGCTAGCTTTGACACTTTACGCAACCTGAACCTCCTTAAAGGTCTTATTAATGTGGCCCACGCGGCTCTCACTGAGCAGAGAAACATTACAGTGAGAATACAACAAAAAGAAGACTTACCAGTATTAATGCGGCTCTTGTGGGAAGTATTTTCCTTTTGCTGACCGCTCGGACGGTTGCTCGAACTATGGAGGCAGACATGTTTCTGGATTTAACTCGAAATGACAGCAGAAAACTGCGCATGCGTGCAGGAAAATGGTCAACACCTCCAATTAGCGAAACGACGCAGCTATTGGCTATCGCCTTGACGGACAGACGAGGCAGCCAATAGCGTTAACGAGAAAATTCTACAAAAACAATCTGACGTCATAGCTGTTGCGTAAGAGCCCGTGTTATGATAACATACAAGAGTCTTCCTTAAAGGTTATGTTACAAAGAAGAAACATTTTACCTCTGTAGTAATACTGCTAATAATTAATGTCCCCATATAGAAAATTAGAAGAAAAAACTTTTACTGTTTGGTTCATTTCAAAAATCACAAATAAATCTACCAATTTGTGCAAGTCGAACAAAGCCATTAAGATTAATAATAAACTTTCAGAAGTATTTATCTGGCATAAAACTTTTTCCCTCTTTTATATCAAACAAAAAGAAAAGGGTATTGAATCTGTTTCACAGACGCCAATAAATTACAATTAGTAGCAAAGTAAAGGTTTAGAAGTGGATTTGGCCAATGGCCAAAAGTCATTTACAATCACTTTTATTTTCTTGAATTCATTTTTGACTGGAATCTCACTCTTTCTTTGAAGTGAAAAATGCAAGATGAAATCAAAGGAGCAGATGTTGCAATGCATAGATATATGCAGACAGATTGAAGTGGATACAAGAAGCCAAAAACCATTAAAGGCAAAACCTTTACCTTAATTTCTGTACCCCCAAATTATTCTCACATTCCAGTCATTAATGCTGTTATGTCTTAATTTTAACTTACACACCATAGTATTCACTAATCTTGTACTCTTCACACAGCTCTGTGTACTACACAACACACCGCACAGCAATAGACTTCTGTGTAAAATAGTTGTAGTTGTGCATATTGTGTTGTGTAATCAAGCCAGTCTGGTGATAAGTGTGAAGTTTAGGTATAATGGTGGTTGCTGTGGACAGAGGGTGAGTGGTAATACCTAAAATAGGTATTTGGGATCAATGTGTCTAAAGTTAAGCTCAGTTTGAGTTTTATCCCACAGTCCAAGACATGCCAGTGCATCGTAGACAGATGTATGTGTAAGAACCGCTACTGCAAACCCAAGCGCTGCCCCAGACCCCCCAAGGCCGAGCAGCCCTCCAGACACCCCTAAGACCCCAAGCCGAGGGGCAGCCACCGCCCCACACACACACCCGAGAAAGCACCAAGGAGCCGAGGACCCAGCGCATCCAGCCACCAACCCCAAGGCCCCCCACCAACATCCACCCCATGACCCCCACCCAACCCTCCGAGGGGAGGGCCAGAGAGCCCCCTACCCGAGACCCCAGCAGAGGAGCCAAGGCCCACACCCAGTAGACGCCCAGAGCCGCGCAGTACGGGCAACCTCATTTTGTTCTTAAAGAAATTATATATTTACATTTGTTTTCGTGGTAAGCATCGATTTTATTAAACAACTGATAATGTGAACATCAGATCAGCGCACGGCTAACAAGCGAAAGTGAAACACAAACAGGGGCTCAGTGCACGCAAGATTTTTGGGAATAAATACATTTATTGGTATGGAGCAATTCTTTTGAGACCAAAAAAAAAAGGATCACAACTTCATTTTTTTTGCATGATCAATCTTCATATCAGTCCAGTGAAATAAATACAAGCAGACTGACTTTAAAACAAGAATGTTGAAAAATGACCAAATGTTTGAAATAATCCACCCAGAGGCTGCAGATTCCTGTGTGATAGAACAGTAACAGCATTTCTGTCTAAATTAAATTAGGGCATAGTTATGTTCTATTTCTTTAAAATTTGGATCAAATCTAAAATGTTTAAAATATAAGCTTTGAAGCGGGTAAGGCTATGAATAAACATAAAGCCCATTTCTTGGTTGGGACTGTGTTGATGCATCACACAGGGAGATGCACTCGCAAAAATGGATTTATTCTTGAAATACTAAAATAAAACTGTAGAGCTCTTGATAAAAGATGGAAAAACATGACATAACTGAATTAGCAGCAACAAAATTCAAAGGTGCCATGTCTCTCAGTGCAGCCAACGTACTGCAACACAGCTTTTCAGCAAATTCTGTAAGGCAAATAAATATATTTGTCTCCCCTATGAACTGAGTTTGCCTCTAGTTTAGGAGTTAGCGAGCAGAGCAGGCTGTAGCACTTATTTTAAATTTTACCAAACGTAAGCACCAGGTTTTACCCAACTTTCAAACCATCACATCACTTTTTAAATCATGTGCAAAGGCACTCAAAAGGCAGGATTATCAAATAAAAGCAGATACAACATAACTGACTCTGACCAACAACATCAACAGGCGAGACCCTTTAAAACTTAAAAAAAAGAAGAAAAAAACAGCTGAATTATTCAAATAAATCTGTAAAAATCCATAAGCTAAAAATGAAAAGTAGACTGGAGCTCAAACTAACACTGACATCTGTGTTAAATCTCAAAATTCAGCCTAAATATCACTAAATTATCACACTGAGGGCAATTGAATCAGTACAGATTCTAAAAGTCAAGTATGAGACAAAAACTAACATGTGCTACTATGGAAACGAAGCTTTCATCACAAAAGCACATCTGAAAGCTTCACACCTTTTTAAACAAAAGAAGTGTAAACAAATACATGATGTAGATGTATGATGAAAGATTGTTTGTTTTTGTTTGAAAGTTTAAAAAAAACTTCAGAGTGAATAAAAAAAACAAAAACAAAGTAGATAATTTTAATTCAAGTTTAATTCAAGTCGAGGAGTGCGGGATTTTTGACTTTTCATGATGACTTTGGCTTCCTGTCTGCCTTCGCAAGAGGAAAATCTCATGATTTAATCCCGCAGCAGCTGCTCATTCCATGGGGTTCCATCTTTGACCCAAACTGCAGTGGTATAAGCTTCCTGAAAGACACCAGAAAGAAATTGCTTTTATAGTAGTTACTCAAACTAAGTTAAATAATGAAAAAAGACCAATAACAGTCAACTGATTGATGAAATGCTATATTATTAGCAAAGAAATTATCTTAAATTGAAGGATAAAGCCACAGAATGAGACCTAGAACCACATGTAAAATAACAATTAATAGATTAACCAACACGGCGCATGTCGGACAAGAGGTCAGCAAGCGTAAAATCCAGAGTTGTGGGGATGAAAGATGAATGTGAATGAGCTGGAACCACTACATTTATTTTATTGTTATTAGACATTTCAGGCAACCCCAAGGTTGAAAAACGCTGGTGTCGCGTACTGAGTTTACCTCTGTACTGAGATCATAACCATGACATAATCCAATAAACAAATAAAACACAGGTCCGTTCACTTTGAAAACAAAAATAAACAAAAATGAATTTCATTTTTGGAGAAGAGGCAAAGTTTTCTATCCTTGCAGTACCTGAGCAAAAACGAAAACATCCCAGTGTCACAGTGTGTGTGTGCGTGTGTATTAAATGTAAATGCTGGTGCAAACCTGGGAAGATTCTGTTTAGCTCACAGTTCTTCTTGATGTGGTTATTTGAGCCACAGAGGAAGCAGCATCGAGTGTCCACTGCATCATTTTTCCTCCAGTGTTTATTCCTGAATCTGAACTGACCCTGGTTTCCACCCTCAGGTGAATCCATCACGTAACAAAAATGCTCAAATCTCTTTTCAGAGTCCATTTTTTGCCAGGAGCTGAGTAAAAAAATAGAAAAAAACCCCAATAATTTTTAACAACCAAGATGATCAATTTTTACTTAAATTTGCACCAGGTGGTGGTCCTACTTTCTACGCAGGGGACACTCCCTCAAGAAGTGGCCAATCCGGCCACAAATGTGGCAGCAGCGATCGTTGGGAGCAGATTCGCCTTCAGTTAAAAGTTGAGGATCCAAGAAATACTCCTGAGAAGAATGCAGAGATCAGAATTCATACAACTATTTAAAAAACAGTTTCAGACATTAAAAGTGTGCTTGTACAATGGTTACAAACCATGTGATTGGGGTACTCAGGAGGAAAGCTTTTGACTGGTGTGCCAAACACCTTCCTGGCATTGATGAAAGCCTTCATGATGAAATTAGCCACTAGTGAAAGGAGAAAAGAAAAACACGTGAACATGAGAACAAAATAAATAAATTAATAAATAAATAGGGGAAAAAATAAATCCTACTTTTCCTCGATACGCCAACGCCCAAATTATGATTCAAGTCAAATGGATCTGTGAAGGGAAACATAAACAAGATGAATAAACAATTTATTAGCTTTGCATCAATCGATGGACTAAAGTACCATGTTTTCTGGTGTATAGGACACTATGTTTAAAATTTACTGACAGTCACCCCTACAGCAGAATGACTGAACTTAACAACCACTGAATAACACTGAACTGAACATTCAAAAATGAGCATCAAATAATGTGGGAAAAGGGAAAGCACTCAAAGCTTTAATAACAGGACGGATGCGTCGTGGTCCGTGTGCAGGACGACGCCCAAGTGGAGGGAAGTTGCGTGTGAGTGAGTGACTGTAGAAGTCATGCATCTGTTGATAATTTGTTTTTATTTTCTGTGCCTAAAAAAAGACATTTGCTTGAATAAAAAGCGAATATAGGTAATAAATGGAAGTTTCCCGACCGGGGAGCGATGCTAGCGCGTATGCAATTATGGTGGGAAGAGTGTATAATAAGTACAATAGGGTTTAAAATGTAAGATACATCAGTCAGTTTGTAATAGTCAAATCACCACATTAGGTTTGTACAGGATTGACTGACTCAGAGCCAGGACTTGACACTTCTGAGGCGATGGTGCACGGTAAGAAGAACGGACAGAGGGAGCGGAGAATTAGTCTGGATCCAGTAAAAACTGACCATAAAAAGCTATAAATGGACTGATATGCAAACGTGGAGCAGTGAGGAGGAGACTTCATGTGGAGATGGAAACTTATCAGGTGAAACTGATCAGAATATACGGAATTAAACAGAAATTTCCGTTATTGTCAGGCAAAAGTATAACAGCCCGCCTACCTGCCCGTTCTGATTGGCTGAGTTGTTTGAAAGACACTCTAATCAGCCAATAGAGCGCGGCCAATGTAACGATGCGGCTTTTACGTGCATTTTCTTGGAAAATGCCTACATTCTTGGAATGCGGCTCTATAGCCCGGAAAATACAATAAATGTTCCATTTTTTTCCTAGGTGTCGTTAAAGCTGCAGTTTGTAGAATCGTGAGGCGCGCCATGCTCCCCCCTCTCCTCCTGAATGAACCTCACTGATCTTCTAGGGAAAGCCTGTGTGCACATGCACAACTGTAGAACTCATTGCGACTGTTTTCTCCATAGAGTCCAGTAACAAAGGTAAGGACTTTATCTTGTGTTATTCAAGAGTTTTCTGATGTTTTAGAAACATGAAAGCACGTATCACTCAATGCTGTGAGAACAGTAAGATTCTCAGAGTCACAGCTACTCCTCACACACAAGCAGCAGCTGCAGCTGATCCCAGCTGATCAGAACAGACACACACACATCCAGACTGCAGATGAATTGTGTCTGTTATTTTCACCTTAGATAATGTTTCTTTTAGCTTTACGAGCTATTTATCCCGTTTGTTATCACACGCTCTCTCTGACTCGGTATACCTGCCACACACACCGAGTCAGAGGGACGTCCACGGAGTCAGCCATTCCTCCTACACACGTTTGAGCCTTTATTCTTTTTCTCTTCCTTTTTCCTCTTGCTTTGCCGTGTAACCGCTGTGCTAAAGGCCATGTTAGAGACTTCCGCTTGAATTTAATGCAGTGGAACTGTCCCTATTCTCAGATCGCAAACAGCCAATAGTAATGCTTAAAACAGCTCATGGGATCGCCCTGTTGGTAAAAAGATCTCTGATTGGCTGGCATTTACAGGGCCAGGAGAAGGAGAAGAGATTCACTGTCCACTCAGAACACTTTGGATTACAATATGCTCAAAGATGATTATGAATTTTTGAACAAAAAACATCAAAAAAATATTACGTATTGCAGCTTTAACAATGCAAGCCAAACAATCTGACCTTCGATGCATATCGGTTTGGTCGACCACTGCTTTCTGAAGGTGGTGATACGAGCTCGCTGTCGCACGCACACGATGTGCTCCCTGAAGTCAAATTCTTCAGTGTAGAAGCGAAGCAGGCCGAGCCACAGCTCCCCCACAGTCTCAGTGTTCTTACCACACATGGGCCAGCGACTGGGCTGCAGGTGATCATCAATAACAGTGTGTTAACTAAACACAGTGAGACAATGTCTTATTACCAATCACTAAACTAAATACTCACAAGGTTTTTTAGGTCATCAAAGAAATACACATTCCAGCCATCAACTAGGACTTGTGGCTTCTTCTCTCCATCATAGATCTGAAACAAATGATAAAAATAAGAGAATTGACTTCTAAATGTCTCCTAGATGAATCTGCTAGTGAGAGAGTTAAGAAAATACTATTAAATCACTTTTAATCAAAATATTAGATACTGTTTCGCATAATTAAATAGAAATTGGTCAAAAAATCTAGGAAATTTAAAGTGAAGATTCTGTTGGGATTTTTTATCACTTATTGCTTGGATATTGTTGGTTTCTTATATTTTACATATACGTAGAAATGCAAACAAACTAGGGAACAATAATGTTGGAATTACTTGTTTTACCGAATAAAATCTGTGGCCCACTTGAGATCAAAATGCTACGTATTTGGCCCCTGAACTAAAACGAGTTTGACACCACTGTTCTATATCATTGCGAGGAGTCAAAAATTGTTGGATAAAGCTGCAACATTGACTTTCTATGAGTTTTTCTGTTTTAAGAAGCAGGTCATTTTCACCTCCTGGAGCACAGGGATAACTGGAGGGTTCCTCTGTTGGAGGAAGAACAGCACCATGAGAGTGTAGGCATAGGACGAAAGACTTCCACGTGAAGCCTCCCCGATGTCACACATCTGTAACAGAACAAACACAATAACACTACTCTTTAGGGACAGGAAACACCATTTGATTTGAATGCCTTGGCCGTGGTTTTGAAGACAATGCTGACCTTGGCAAACACCTTCATGACGTAACATAGAACCTTGACTCTTCTGTCAATGGCAGCGTACGAGGCGAGCATACGTGTGTTGTGAAGGGCCTGAAAAAGAGAACAAGGCTTTACCCAAAAACAAGACAAAGTGTAATCCAGTGGTTTGTATTTATTGACATAGGGAAAAAAGTCCTACCAGTGTGTTGTAAAGGCTGATGTCTCCCTCTAAGCCACTCTGCACGTGGCAGAACTTCAGAATGGGCACTTTAGCTGTTGTGATGGCTGTTATGTTCTCCAGTTCTAATAAAAAAAAAAAACACATGTGGAAACACGTTTAGTGAAAATCATTTGTAAGATTTGTTGCATTTATTAACAAAGTAACAACAAAACTGTTTCAATTTTAGAGAAATGTCACATCTGTAGGGGTTAATCAGCCTAATTTCCTGATTGAATTCTGATTATTAAAGTTTTGATTTAACTAAAAACCTTTTTTCTACTAATAATAATTATCAGCTCTTCAAGATGGCGCCGCGTATGGCTGCTTCGGTGTGTTTGTTTGCATCATTTTGTCGTAAATTCCGTGTACTTGAATATATCCATCTTTTATATTTATTATTATTATAGCGTTTCTGGTTTGTTTTTTATTTTTTGCACCATCCACCAAGTATGATTTCTTGTATTATCTTTTAAACTGTACTTGGCGAATAAAACTTTTTTGATTCTGATTATATTTTTGATTATTAACAAAAATGGATCAGTCAGCAGCTGAATTATTTGACTTCTCCATTTCCTCTCTACTCCAGTTTGATTATCCAAATAAGGACGACTCGCCTGTTTTTAATACAATCTGTAAAATGTAAATGATTGATCTTTAGAAATGTATCGATTCATAATCAATGATAAATGTGCAATTTATCAATTATCAAGTTGTTTCAACACCCCTACACAGCAACTATCAGAAACAGATTTATTTTCTTAAAAATCAAGTGTTGAAAGCAAACCTTTCTATTTGTGAATTTAGAACATTTTATAATATAAACAAAAACCTGACAGAAAAGCTGCCCCTGAACCAAAGTGTGCATAATACAGTCCTGTGTTTTCTTTACATCTGCTTTGTTTTACCTGAATATTTCCTCAGCATTCTCTCCAGCCTCATGATGACGTCAACGTCCTGTCATAAGAAAACATTTTTAGGTTCCACCAACATGATTAAATGCCTCTTAAAAATCATATATCCCTTCAACTTTTCTTTAAAAATTGGTTGGTGATTTTACAAACTCACATTAACAGTTTCCTTCCCCTCCAGAACCATACAGATGTCAAGGTCACTCTGTCTGAAGCCAAAGCCATTTTTGGAAGACCCAAAGAGCTGTAGTTTAGCCTCTGTTTGTCAAAAAACAAAGCCAGAATTATAGACTCTTGTTTTGTAGATCATTTTAGTTTGAAAAGCCTTCATTGTTCTGAAGGGAAGTGTTGGTGTAACTTACCTGGAAACTGGTTCCTGATGAAAGTCTCAAGGTCTTTAAGGATGTACTCACGCACATAGGCTTCATGCTCAACAAGAGCAAAGTCAGCTAAAAAGAAGAGAATGTAAAATAAAATAATTCTCAAATTGTTGGCCAAAACAAACAAAACTTACTGATAAAGGTGTTTCAAGTATCATTTTATTTAATTTTTTTAACTTACAGTATACTTTTTAGTTAAACTAAAAACTTATTGTTTAACCCTTTTAAAATGTATTTGTTTCATGTAAGGACCCGTTTGCTGGTCGTTTATTAAATGAGAACATTTTACCAAAATAAACCTGATTGTGTCCAACATGACAATTAAATACAAACAAAATTAAACAAAAGAATTTATAAATATTATGATCACAAATACACTAATTTTCTGCCATTTCAGCACTTTGGTCAAATCTTTGCCACAAATTAAATGTTCATATTTCCAAAAATGCTTACTTATCATTTGATTTTTGGTCAACAAAACAAGAGTTTTAATGAGAAGTGTTATGTTTTTGGTGTTGCTGAGCATTTATCCATTTATTTATGAGCAGCTGACTTTGAAGAAAAATACTCACCGAAACACTGCTCACAAACTTTGTTGATCATTTGGAGGAACTTTGGAGTCATGGAGGGAAAAGGGTTGAGCTGTCCGTTCTTTAAATCATCAGGACAGTCTTTCTTCTGATGGCCATCACATTTGCACAAGCCGCACACCACCATGTGTGTCTAAATGATAAAGAAAAGGTAAAATAATCTATGATCCTATAAAATAATTTCATCCAATCACTGAGACGTGATGTGGCGTTTACCTTTCCTGCAGTGAAAGCCTGTCTTGAGAACTTATAAACATATCTGCTTCGTTTGCCGCTCTTGTTTTTGTTTTCATTTGATGTGTTTGTAGGATGTGTCTCATCCTCATCCAACGAGCCAGGTGTGTCCACATCTAGACCCTCGTCATCTGACAAAAGCTCTTCCCCAGAAACCTGATCCCCAATTAAAACCTCTTCATCCTCCGTGGTGAAACTGTCCAAGTGGCTTCGACCCACGTCACTGAAAACCTCTTCAATCTGCACCTCATCCTGCTCCTCTGAGACACAGTTTCTACCCTGATCCAGTTCTCCTTTGTCGACATCATCGTTGGAGTCACTGAATTCTTCAACTTCCTCCTCAATGATACAATCAGAGTCTTCGGGCCCGTTTTCTAAAGCTTCAGGCTGACTTGTGAATTCAGGCTTGAGGCTGAGCAGGTCAAATTCAGGCTTGAGGCTGAGCAGGTAAAAGTCAAACAGGCCTGAAACATCTTCACCAGCATTTGCCCGCTGAGTGGGACCTTTCCCCATCTCTACATTGTGAGCATGAAGTGGAGAACCAAAGTACATGTATGTGGTTTTCAGGCAGTGCATGACGTAGTCGTACATTTGCTGGTTCTTCAAGGTGCGAGCTACGTTTCTCTTCACAGAAAATGGATCTGAAACAGACAAAATGACACAGACAGAGGAGTGAGTACAGGACATGCAAAAAAAAACACACACACACACACACACCAAAAGGTTGGCGTCAAATTCCACTGACCTTCCACAGCGATTTGACTCTTTGGCCAATCTTTCATGGACTGAGAGAGCACGACACCAGTGCGCACGCTTATTACATTATCAGCAATGTTGAACTCAAGTGAATAGAAGCGAAGCATCTCAATCCAGAGAAGTCCAACGTCCACTGGTGGGTGTAGGGACTGAAATGCCAGTGGCACCTGAGAACAAACACAACATATGAAGATAGTGATTCTCCCACAATTGAAAAATTGTCACTGTCTCTACAAATGTTAACTTTAAAATGATTTATTTTTAGTTTATACAGTTGGAAACAAAACTTTCCAACGTGGAACCAGATGAGTAAATATTACACTAATTGGGAAAAATTGATTGTGTATGTAAGTGAAAAGTAATTGTTGAGCCATTTATGTATAAACCGACTAGTATCCCGCTTTTTATTCTTTCATCACGATAAATTGTTGTTTTGTTTTGTCTACAAACGGTTATAGAAATTTAACTGGGAAACACGTCAATAATTTGTGTTCCCGTTTACAACAAAGGTTGCATTTTTTACGCAGACTAACGAGTGTTTGGTGTCAATCGTGTTTATGATTTATCAGGCTGTTTTAGAAAGCATTATTCGTGACAAAATGCCAGCGTGGTACGGTAATCTCTCTGTCCAGTTGAGGTCAAAATGAAGGCTGTAGGAGAGACTTAAAACTCTCCCTGTGGTCCATGTATGAACAGTGCAATCTCAGACGAGCATAACACATTTTATCTGACCCCTCTCATCATCTACCCTGAGTATGAACTCCATCCGTCTGGCAGGCGATACAGAGCCCCGAAGTGGAAACTCACACTCTATAAAAATTCCTTTGTTCCGACCTAATCAGGGTTTTGAACGGTGCCTCCTAAAAATGTAGCCGGACTGCGCAATAATGCCATGGAGTTTTATGTTATGTAATCTTATCTTTTTATTCCTTCTATTTTATGTGTTTTTCTTATCTTGCTGTATTTTATTTTTATTCATTTTCTGCATGTTAATCTCTCTAGGTCCTCTAAATTTCCCTACGGAGACAAATAAGTGTATTGTATCGTATCATGAATAAAGTAAAAAAAAAAAATGCATCTCCATCATTACCTTGCCCTCTGTCATCTGTGATGATCCATTGGTGGAAGGTGTATAGGCCCAGTGTATGAATCCATCCTTCACATGCGTGAGACTGAAGTCTGACAGTCTGCTGAGTGAAAACACCTTAATCTGAAGACAATCAATGGGTTTCATTAGAGGTCATTTAGATCAAGCTGATGAGGGCATTTTAAATTCATGTATATTAAATTTGATTTTCATGTTGGAAAAATGAGAAACCAACCTCCTGGTTGAGGTAGGTAGGCAGGAGAGACACTCTGCGTTTCTGTAGGAAGTAAATCACCAGCAGGGCAAAGATATACGGGGCCAGGCCTCCTTCCTCCGCACGATCAATGTCACAGATCTAAATTGCAAAAAGAATTATTGTGATGTAAGCAAACAGAGAAACATGTTGGAATCACTTTTAATGAAAAGTCATACCTTGGCCCAGCGTCTGAAGCCCAGAACCAGTGGGAGGAGGAGAGGCTCCGTACGAACCATCTCAGAGAGATAACAGCTGGTTTGGAATGCATTTTCATTCCCAGCACTCACTTTACACACCAGACCACTGTACAAAAACATACATTACACAGATTCATAATTAATCACTGCTAATTGCATGTAGGATGATAACGTTTTAATAGCATCTTCTAAATGCTTTGATTTATGTCATTTATAAAGCCTCCGATTTTCTGTGATTGTGGAAAACAGAAAAAACACATGTTGAAACCAAGAAAGCAATTTTTTTTTTTCGTCTCTTGTTTTATTTAAAAGTTGGAAATGGGTAAACCCTAAAATAAAGAGATTCTGAAATGAAAAACCTGAGCCCCAACATTTACTAGCAAAATGTCAAATATTCCAGACACTCTAAGTCTAGGAAGACGGTGGTTTGTCGTTTTGGTTGGTCTTATAAATATGTTTTGATTGGTGTCTATCGTACGTATTATTTACTTTCAATTTACAGGTATTTGGAAAATTGTGTTCATTTTATTTATTCATGTATTCGTGTGTTACGGCTGAATTTACGGTTGACCTCATTTGGAGACATGATTTATTGCTCTGGTTGAATGATGGAGTCCAGGAGAAGCATTGATGATTTTATATAAAAAAGTTTATTCTATTGCTAAGTAAAAAGGTACAAGATGGAACAAAAGAAGTGACCGTCCCGGCCGGAGGTCCGATGATTGAGTGAGACACAGTTCTGATCCAATACGTATATTCCCCTCAGTCCCCCTCCCTCCTCCCCCCAGGAGATTGAGATAGAGGCAGAGGGAGGAGGTGAGGACAGAGGGTGAAAAAGGAAAGACAGTTTGTTCTTTTGGGTCTAAACAACCAGTTCTGTTATCTGTCGGTTGTCATAGAGACGGAGGAGTGTGCGTTTGTGTTTGTGTGTGTGAATGAATGTGTATGGCGTGTGTGTGTGACATGTGACTGTGTGAGCATGTGAGTGCGCACACAGAGTGCCTATGCGTCCTTGTGCGATTATTGTTTTGGGGAGATAAGGTGGTGGCTTTTGACAAGGCAGTTTGACCCAGCAAAGTTGAAGACATGAAAATCACACAATGGAAAGTTACCCAAGGCTTAAGGATTAAAATATATGAACTAATAATTTCGCCCCCCACACGTGTTTATATCTATGGGTGTGTGTGTGTGTGTGTATGTCTCTCTCTCTCTCTCTCTCTCTCTCTCTCTCTCTCTCTATATATATATATATATATATATATATATATATATATATAAGTGTGTGCGAAAAATACTAATTTTGTGTTTCTTTTTAATCTTATGGATATCCAATATTACAATATCTATTACTTTGCTTAGTTTAACACTATCGTTGCTATTATTCCTAAAACGACTATCATTGTTACGGTTATTATTATCAGCTCTTCTTTTGTTGTTTTTATGCACATCATTACTGTACCAAATGTGGAAATCTTTGTTCATTGAGTGCCAAAAATGTGTAATAAAAATTATTTTGAAAGAAATATATCTATATGCCAGACACTTGGAAGATACTAACCTCTGTTTGTCTTTGCAGACGACCACTGGCACAGTGGCATGAAAATCCCCCTCCACATCCACAAAGAGTCCTGTAGGGAAAAAAAGAACAAAAAAAAACAGGACATATTTGGTGTGAACTTTCAGTGAAAGTAAAGCTCTTCATTAAATTTATGGTAAAATAATGTATAATTAACAAAATATTGACTAGGAGGTCACTCACCGCTCACAGAGAGGCTGTTCTTGACCAACAAAAGTACATCTGGTAGGTTCATCTGTGAATACATTCCATTTAAAAGCCTTTACACAACATTAATACAATATAAAACAGGCAAATTACATGGTGAAATATACGTTAATGCTGCCATTTGATTAGATAACAAAACAGATGTTTCAAGTGTTATATTCCTACATTTCACACTTATTCTTCTTACCATTAGAGGTAAACCTACTTCAAATTAAATCTGGATCTTCTTCAACATACATTTGCTTAGAAACAATAAAGTAAATGTGTATATAGACACAATTTCACATTGCACCACTCACATGAGGTGGATACTGAATGTCAATATTGACGTCTGAATCCTTAAATCCAAATTTAGTGCGAGATGATCCATAGAGCCTGAGTCGGATTTCTACGGAGAAAAAGACACTGAATTATAACGGGAGAAAAGTAAGCTGACAGTAATTTCTGATGAGTCACTCCTAAGCATCTCACCAGGCAGGACGGAGATGAGGAAGTCTTGCATGACGGAGACGACACTTTGTCTCGTCTCAACATCCTGGTCATTTATACCGTGTTCCAGAACAACAGCCTCCAGTGCAGCACGGACTCCGTTAATCTGCTCTGCACTCGGAGGCTGCATCTCAGTCAGGATCTCCTGTTTTAACATCTCCTGTAACATAGAGTGTTTTCATCAGCAAATATATAAAATATGTGATGTTGCAAAGAGTGCAGGTGTATAGAGACTTCTAAACCGTAGAAAATATAAAATATTCAATTTAAATACTGGCAATTGACTGACATCACTCGGCATTTACGGTTACTACTAAAGCTGCAACAACGAATCGATAAAAATAATTTATTAAAAGCATTGGAAACAGTGCAAAAAATGTCTTAAAAGTAGAAATAAAAAAGTGCAGAAAAGGCATTTATATTTTATGGCGAAGTGACAGAATTTGGAGCAAAAATGCATTAAATGGAGCAAAAACATGACAAGAAAAAGTGATGAAAATAGGTTAAAATAAGGCAAGTTGAGTTTAGTTGCAGAAAAATAAGCAAAAATGAGCTCCAATTGACCCCCTCCCAGTGTCTCCTGACCCCAAGATTGAGAACCCCTGGTCTAAATAATATTCATCAACCCGAGCAGCACCCTAAGAAGTTTACCTTTTTAAGGCTGTATATGCTCTCCTGCTTAAGTCGCTGCTCTGCCTGGAGAAGTTCTAACTTTTCGTTGGGAGAGATCACGGCCTCTTCTGAAACAAAACCCTCCACAGGAGATTGGTTCTTGTTTTTGGTTTTTGGTTTTTCTCCTAAAAAATTTAAAAAAAAAAAAAAGTTTACTAAACACTTCTCTTGCTATTCAAATTTGGAAAGGAACAAATGTTGTGTTGACTTTCTTTTTGGAAAACAAACACTTGATTATTGGATTCTGAAAAAAGACATTTTCGAAAGAAAAAACATAAACAGTAGAGTCCTTACTATAATTATAAAAACAATAACAAAATAGTATCTGTATGCTGTTTAAAAGATTAAATAAACTAGTGTATTATTTTATCATTTTATTATATTTCATTTTATCATCATTGATATAACGTATCAATATACTGCATATATATGATGAAGTAGAAAAAGTCCTCATGGCTAAATTTGAACTTAATAAATATTCTATTTTATTAAAACTCTGAAATTCTCCTCTCAAAAACTGAAAAAAGCCTAAACTTTAAATTTTGTCATCAGTACTAGACCTTAAACGGTTATGCTACGAAGCCAGATTACCTCTTATCGCGCTAACTTCCAGGATTTAATCAGTGTGTGCTGTCCTACGAAGCTCGCTAACGTCTTACGGAGCTAAATCACCATGGTAACTTAGGCTGAACAACTAACCTGCTCGGGACCAGGTTTTGTTCTGACTAAGATCTTAGCAGGTGCTAAAGCCCTCATTCATATCTGATGGACTGATCTACAGTCAGCTGATGAAGCCTATGTCTCTGTATGTGCAGACGAGTGAAGTCATTTGTTCATTCATTCATACGCTACAGTGAGGCTGACAGCATCAGCAGGAATATACTACAGCTCTCATCTCAGTGTGTGATAAATAGAGGTCCACCTGAATAGAAACACTCGCGTGCATTTATATATTTTTTTAATAGTTAACAATTAGATTTAGATTTAACATTGACATTATCATTGCATGCCAAAAGCAAATATCACAATTTTTTGCTGTAAATATGGTCAAAGGTAATGTAATTTTTTTTTTATTAAAATCTAAATGTAAAGTGTTTAAATATAAATCCAAATGTTATATTTCAATATAAATCTAAATTAAAAAATGAAGCATTTAAGACAATAATAATAATAATATTGCATTGGATTTATATAGCGCTTTATTTTGGTGACTCAAAACGCTTTACATGGCATTATTCTTTCACACCACACTTAGTGGTGGTAAGCTACTATAGTAGCCACAGCTGCTCTGGGGCAGACTGACAGAAGCAAGGCTGCCATAGTGCGCCATCGGCCCCTCCTACCACCACCAGCACTCACTCACACACTACATTCATACTAGGCAATGTGGGTAAAGTGTCTTGCCTAAGGACACAATGGCAGATACCACTGGATCAACTGCCACCCCCACATTTAACATTCAGATTTACCTTTAGATTCATTATTTAACATTTAGATTTAGATTTAACATTGGCATTGTAATTGTACAAGAAATCATAAGAATATCACAAATGTTGCTGTAAATGTGGTCTAAAGTAACAAAAAAAATCAGATACATTTTTTAAAAAATCTAAATGTTAAGTATTAAATCTAAATGTTACATTTGATTCTAAACGTTAAATCTAAATCTAAATGTAAAAAAAAAAACATTTAAGATTTAGATTGAATATTTAACATTTAGATTTAATATTTAACATTTAGATTTGATATGACGTGATTTGACGTGAGTAGCTAGCTGAACAGTTAGCAAACAGCTAGTCCTGGCACAGTTTCTTCAACAGTTTCCATGTTTTTTTCTTCAAACTACATCACTAAATGATGAATATAGTACAGTCAGAAGTAAACAACGTTGACCGAGTGTGTTAAAGTACCTTATGGCGGCTATAGATGCGTCTCGGTGCTCAAAGCTGACTTGGACTGATCGCTACTCTTACAGATCCGCTGAAGGAAGGGTACACATTCAATTCACACTGTCCGTGTCTCAATGTTCTCTGCTCGTTCACGCCAGAAACAATCCACTGCCTGGTCTCACACGGATAAAACACGTACTTTGTTTGCTTTCATGTGTTTTGAAAATAAGGCTGATACGGATCGAACACGTACTTTGTTTCCTTTCATCTATTCGAAAATAAGGCTGACACGAGTCCACTGTTGTTGACCTTTTTACTGTTGTCATAGTTACTACTCACTCATAGAAATGTAATAACAATGATTTACCTCAACACATTTCAAATGTTTTCAATGAAATAATATTTAACTTAGCGTAGAGCTGCCAGAGGGAAATAAATACATATTTTACATCACTGTACGAACAATATAGTATATAGTACAAAAGTGATATTATATTGTACAAACATTAAACTTCTATTGTACGAACAATATACGTATATTGTATGGACAATAGTATTGTACAAACATGATAGAATATTATACTAACATTGTAATTTTTTACCAGAGTTACAGCAAAAATATAATTAATGTCAATGTTAAATCTAAATGAAATGTTAAAATTAAGCATTGAAGATGTACATTTAAGAAATAAATTTAACATTTTGCATTTATATTTATATGTAATATTTAAAAATTAGATTTAGATTTAACATTGACATTATCATTGCATGCCAAAAGCAAATTTCACAATTTTTTGCTGTAAATATGGTCAAAGGTAATGTAATTTTTTTTTTTTTTTATTAAAATCTAAATGTTAAGTGTTTGAATATAAATCCAAATGTTATATTTCAATCTAAATTTAAATTAAAAAATTAAGCATTTGAGATAATAACAATAATAATAATAACAATAACAATAATAATAATAATAATAATAATAATAATAATAATAATAATAATAATAATATTGCATTGGATTTATATAGCGCTTTATTTTGGTGACTCAAAACGCTTTACATGGCATTATTCTTTCACGCCACACTTACTGTAGTGGTGGTAAGCTACTATAGTAGCCACAGCTGCCCTGGGGCAGACTGACAGAAGCAAGGCTGCCATAGTGCGCCATCGGCCCCTCCTACCACCACCAGCACTCACTCACACACTACATTCATACTAGGCAATGTGGATTTATTATTTAACATTTAGATTTAGATTTAATATTGGCATTGTAATTGTACAAGAAATCATAAGAATATCACAAATGTTGCTGTAAATGTGGTCTAAAGTAACAAAAAAAATCACATACATTTTTTAAAAATCTAAATGTTAAGTATTAAATCTAAATGTTACACTTGATTCTAAATGTTAAAGCTAAATCTAAATATTAAAAAAAAACATTTAAGATTTAGATTGAATATTTAACATTTAGATTTAATATTTAACATTTAGATTTGATATTTAACATTTAGATTTATTATTTAGATTTAGTTTTGACATTTAGATTTAAGATTGACATTGTATTTTTACGAAAAAATTAAATTTCACAAATCTGTAAATCTGTTCAGAAGTAACAAAAAAAAACATTGATTGTTGCTAAATGTTTCGAAAATTTGCTGTTTATTTTGCATGTGCAACCTTACAATCGGTGCCCCATACTTAATTGGGGATTATGGGGGAGTCTACCAGATGTGTGACATATGGTTTAAGGTTCAGCCTAATTATTATTTCTTTTTAAAGGGTCACGTGCAGGCTATAGTATAGGTGTGGTTGCCTGTGGCGACGGCAGAGGTGAGCCGCGCGAGCGGGGGAGACCCCGGGAAAATAAAAGTGACGTCACCAAACCAAACCAACCCCATAGAGACGGAAGACGTCTCGCGTATAGGGATTGTTTTCCAGAGGACACGCTGGGACGGTGCGTGTTTTTTTGTTGTTTTTTCCAGCAAAGACGCAAAGGAAACATAAATTCATGTCCAAACTGGGTGACTCGGGTTTTGAAGATTATTTGTCGTCCTCACCGGTTGGGACAGATGTGTGAGACTCACTGCAACCAGTGGAAAACCATCTTTCCAACTGGTATCTGCAGTATGGAGATGTTGGCTTCAGGATCCAGAGGGAGAAAGAGGTGCACTTTCATCCCTGCAAAAGTCTGGCACACCAGCCACAAGTAGGAGGACACTTCACTGACTTATTCATTCATTCATTCATTCATTCATTCATTCATTCATGCCTTTGTTTCTTTGCCACAATGTAGTATATATAGCTTTTATGTCTGTTGATATAATTTGGACAACATTTAGAAGATGGCAGTTTTCATTTTAAAAAGAATAACATTTGAACAGTTTTATTTATGATATTATACCAATACCAAACCTGCCAAAAAATAATAATATATACGTATATATATATATATATATATATATATATATATATATATATATAGATTTTCAGAAAATTGTTGAGCAAGTTTTTGTGTCAGACAAGTTTTTTTTTTGTTTTTTTTTTTCTTGAATACATACAGTAAATGACCCCTTGATAAAGAAACCGTGACCTGTTCTCTAGCGCCACCACCAGGTCAAACTTTTAAATTGCAATTAATTTATCTTGAATAGTTTTCATCCAAATCTTCTCAAATGTACTGACAACATTAATGACCATAACAGTATGAACCTTGTATTGTTTGTGGTGATGATATGACCTTTCCTGCAGCGCCACCATTAGATCAAACTTTCAGTTTGAAGCTCTCCATAATATTCTAATTTTCTGAAATACTCAATGTGGGGTTTTCATTAGCTGTCAGTTATAATCATCAACATTAAAAGAAATAAACACTTGAAATATATCAGTCTGTGTGAAATGAATGTATACATTATACAAGTTTCATTTTTTGAATAGAATTCCAGAAATAAATCAACTTTTTCATGACATTCTAATTATGGGACCAGCACCTGTATACATATTTTCGATTACTTCGAGTTTTCTTTGTTGCGGACAATTTGGAAATTCTATTTTTCGCTTCTCTTGCTACGGTGCAGAGCTTATATTCAACCAAAAAGTGACGCTTGTTTTGTAGGGGTGTCCCGAGCCGATATTGATATCAGATATTGGTCCGATATCAGCCAGAAAACAAATATCGGATTTTATCGAACTGCATCTAAAATCGCCGATAAAAGTGCTCCGATAAGTTTTTGTTGTTTTTGTCCCCGCCCTCAGTTGTTCCCACCACCTTGAATTGCTGACTATTGTTCTCTGTTTGAGTAACATCACTTCATCAGGCCTTTTCTAACATTCCACACTACAAAATAAGTAATAGAAGTATATATGATTGATGCTGATATCGTATCGGATCGATATCAGCCAATACCCAAGGCTGCAATATCGGTATTGTATCGGAAGTTAAGCGGTTGTATCGCGACATCCTCTTGTTTTGAGTGGCACTGTTTATCTTTTAAAACAAAGTTTAACAAAAGTATTAAATTTGGAAGTTGATTTACTATTTATTTGCATGATGTGCTATGCTACATTTTTGTTTACAGAGGTAATTTATTCAAGACAGAGGTTTTTCCTCCCTGAGGAGTATCTTCATTTATATATATTTTTAATTTATTTTTTAACAAAGTGCAATATAAAGCATAGCTACTAGAGGGCTATCACTGTGCAATATTTATTTTATTTCATATGTAAATATTCATGTCAATCCATCCAATCCCTTTCCGTTTTTATTTTATATTAGCTGTTATATATATTGTATTCTTTATTTCTTTCTTTCTTTTAAACACACTGTCTTTGCACTGTTTATGAGAGCTGCAATTTAAAAAAAAATGTTGTTGTGCTTTTGAGTAATGACAAATAAAAGGATTCTGATTCTGAGAGCAATAAAAAAAAAAATAGTTTTGCTAAGAGTAAGATGCAGTGCACTGCATGTTCATGCCATGCCAAGTAAGTTTTGGCATTGTTTGAAAAACTATTTCATTATTTTACATTTTTCTTCAGTTTAAGTATTATGAGAGTTCCTTGTTAATGTTTTTGAAAATGGTGCAGCTATTAATGTAAACGTTAACAATTCAGTCTCCTTTCAAACTAAAAAAATAACAGCTGGCACTTTAATTCCAGGAGGTAAACAGGGGTTAATTTAGTTAAAGTTTGATCAAGTAAAATCAAAACTTCTTTTGAGACATCTCTGTCATTTGTATTTTTTTGCTTTCTTTCAAAAGTATGGAAAAAAAAATCTGAAAAAAAGAAACAGACAGCCTAGCTCAACATTCATCGTTTTCATTTTGCGCACCTCCTCCTTACCGCGTCGGACTGTCTTGCCGGCCCGAAGCCACTCGACAGCAGGGGGGGCACCAAATTTTTCCTGATAAAACTGTCCCATTAGTTGCTATGAGTACATAGGCAATTACTTTTCAAACAAGAAGTCCTGGTTTAATGTGCAGAAAAAGGATAAACCTTGCTAGGGGAAGCGCTCTTTGGGGGATAGTGGTCCACCTGATTTGATACATGCTTGGTAACCGAATACCGTTCTGAACAAATTTCTACGTTCTCTTAGAGTGAAAGTTATTAGAGGTTGCATGCTCCGTTCAATGTTGAATAATATTGGGGGTGCCCAGAAGTCCTGACAGTTCTGCGTTGGTTCTCCCAGCTTTATATTTTCATAAAGGCAAAGGTTGAGAGGTTCTCCTGCTAATTCGGAGGTTTTCTTAAATCTCCAGAGTTACTAGTAGTCGAGGGTATAATTCTCCCAGGTTGAGAGGTTCTCCGGCTGATTCAGATATTTGCAGCTGTTAAGAGAGTTGAGTTTATTAGTGCACGGCCGTGCCATTTCTGCCTGATCAGCAGCTAGCAGACTGTCAGTACTACCATGGGCAATAATCTAAGTGTAGACTCCGCCAAGGCGGAAGTAAAAAGGAGCGTACCTCTTATTAATCAGATGATACCAGTGAAAAGCAATTAATTAACGCTAAAAGGTTGCCAAGCATGGGGGGACAATAAGAGCTCATTGACCCCGAGAGACGAGGTGGACTGGTTATCGCCGCTGGTGGGTTAGATGAGGCCTATATTCTACTTAGACACTATGCAGCAAAACCTTGTGAATGCATGGACGTGAAAATTGAGGCATGAACGTGTGCGGTGCATGAATGACTGAATGATGACACGTTACGTATGCCTGAGAGAACCGCGTTGTGAGTGCGAATGTGCCGTGGACGTGTCATTGAGTGATTGACCGATGAATGGCTGTTTGACTACACATGTTCCTCTGTTTCACCTTCCTTTCCTCCTGGGTTTTGAGGCACTAGATCTTCTCCCCGTTTTTGCCAATCATGTAGTGGGGTGTTCAGATCTCACTGCTGCTTGTTAATAGAGCTATGGTTTTAGGCCTTGGGCCTTCTAAAAAGTTTACCAGGTTTTAAAAGTTATTTTTCTGGGTGTTTAAAAACACCAAACGACATTTTTAATATATAATACCACTTTCAGTGGAATGACTGGCTTTGGCTTTGACCTTGACTGACCTTACTGTTCATGTTCAGTGTCCATGTTTTTGTTGTTGTATGTGTATACTCGTTGTTGTGTGCACTTGTCTATGTCTTCATCTCAGTTGTTGTTATTGTGTTGTTTTTTTCCAAAATACAGGTCGCTGGCTGTATATTCAAAGGAGACGAATCAAATCCAACTAAAGAAAAGGGATATTTTAAATTATTCATTTAAGTCTTAATGTTTTCCTCTCTTTCTGTTTCTGAGTGTTTCCGAACAGAAAATGCCACCGCTTTTTCGACTCCGATCCTGCCTCCTTCAGCCGTCATGCCTGGTCACTGCTTCTTATGATGAAGGATGAGAATTAAAGGGAAGTATTGTCCATAACTATAACTGGGAAGCAAAGGGGAAATAGATTGAAATAGACACGTGACAATATGACATATTGTGGATGTTCTAACATAATATCTATTCCAGACACTACAGAGACTTCCAATCCAACTGCGAAAGTGGGGACAGATCTTCAAATTTCCAAAGGGAGCGTACAGTTGACCCTGGCTTTGACCTTTATGGCTGAGGAGGAGGTGGTCGAGGAGGCTGGAGGGCACAAAAGCAGGTGGACACAAGAGAGAGGAAAACGGAGACACATCCAAAATGATCAGATAAGTGATTTTCCAATGATATTTATCATATGGTTTTAAGAATCCAAATGCATTCTTAGGTAAAAAAAAAGGGAAGGGAGAGGGCCAACATCCCTCTGATTTTTGATTTATATTTTATCATAGGAAAATAATATACCTCAAAACCCTCCAACCATTTTCTTCTTGTTCCACCAGCACTTAGCGTGCAAGACCATAAAACACCTTCACAGGGTTTAGACACTTTTAAGAGTAAAATTAAGTGTTCTCAACATTGGGTTGGTGGCCCAATCTGGGTCGCCTGAGATTTAAAAAGGGTCCTCCTGAAATTCTTGATAATTGATTGATAGTTTAAAGTTAAGTAACTTCCAAGCATTTAAGGAAGCTCTCCAAACCGTGCTAGGGCTCGTCACTCCTACGAATGGGATAAACACAGAGAGCAAAAGACAATATGATTGTTCGACTCAACTTAACTTTAATTCTGTCTAACCTTGAAGGGCCAATAATCTTGCTTAACTCTGGTTCAGACACAGAATAGGAGACACTTTTGCCACCAATTTACCTTCAAAATTAAGTAAATTACATCTCAAATAATAATTATGAGGGAAAATAATGAAATAAATGAACTGGCAAATTCAGCTCTATAAAAGAATTAGCTATGTTATTAGGTGTGGAGTGTTAACATTATTCAGAATAAATAAAAGATAGAATAAGATTTCTCCTTCATAAATAAGAGATAGCAAAGAAAAATAAAACAAACAATTTAAATAAATAAATAACATTATTTATTTATTTGGTTAAACTTATTTAGCTTTCTCACATCTCCATGTCTCCCAATTGTATGTATTCATCTTGAGAAGACATGTAGTCACACTCCACACTTCTCCGTCCGACTTGCATGTCCTTCTCTGTCCAACTTGCATGTCCTTGTAAACAGTGGTTCTCAAATTGTTGCTTCTCACCAGGTATCAGCATACCACTGGTAGTAGACGTACCACAGTTTGAGAATCACTGCAACTCCAGCTACCCTTCTCCTTGCGCCAGGAAAGGAGAATCAAATTAATACTTCCTGCTTTTCTTTCAGCCTCATATTTTCCCACTCACGTGTGAATGGGCTACAGATAACATTGAGCTAGGCATGGCTAAAAGCTCACTAACCCACACCTAACCATTGTGTGATTGTGCAGCAGCACCTTTTAGGATCTGAAAAGCTCTCAGATCCTGACCTCTGACCTGTCTCTGCCTTCCTGGAAGCTATAACTGAGCACCAGAGCCATACAAACTATTCATTTAGTTAGTTAACTAACCCTAACACCCCTACTCTTTAAAATTTTATTTTGTTTTTTTTTTTTCCCCCCCCATGGTCCTGTCAGCAATTCCAGTACTCCTCTGGCTCCTGGCCTCCAAGGGGGCAATCGAGGACACTGGGCTTGAACCAATGAATGCAAGTGTTGATCCTGATGTGAATGTTTCCTTTTACAGGGATACTAATGCTAGCAGAAATAAACGTTGGATAGACGACATCGCCCTGCACGACACTTTAGCTGCGACCAATGTTACTCATCCGTTTTCACGAACAGCTGGTACCGATATGCGCACTATCAAGCTAAAAGTAGAAGCCTATCCAACTGTTATGTTTGCTCTTACATGCCTGTGTCATCAACACACCCCCGCTTAACCGCGATACCAATGGATGCTTCCGACTCCTTTTGTTATTTTTCTTACTCTAACTTCGGCATGGGGGACCCCAACCGTTGTTCTAAACAGCCAGTAAAAAAACTGGCTACACTACGCGATGAGACGTCTTCCACTATGTACGTAGATTACACGTGATCCACACTTTTTCCCTTCTGTTTCGCCAGAAATGGAACTCATAAACTAGGCCAGATTCGCGGTCACAATTGCAATTATACCCTGGGTCCTGAATGCGACACCGCACATAATTCGCACACATGTGCCCACGTTCATACACCCGGGACTAATGGCACGTTTAATTTAGCAAACGGTTTTGACTATGCTCAACTATTCCCCTTTTGTCACGACGTAAATGCGAATCCCACACTCCTTTGGGCTTTAATCCACACGACGCGATCTGGGGCACGGACGTTCCCCCCGAACATAAACTGTGGACGACAGGCCAGAAAGTTACTTATTCGCTGTTTCCCTGGGCTGGTGTGGGCAAAACACTGCTGCGCGTCGAAACCTTAGACTACAGGTTTAAGTCTTTCCTTAACGCATCATTTTTGGCCCTTACTGGCCTCTCGGGGTAAATCACGAATATACGCTTAATGGTCCTACAAAATAGAATGGTCCTAGACCTACAGACCGCGGCCAAAGGAGGCGCAATGGTAGGTGCATCTTGTTGCAGTTTTTATCCCGAATAATACCGCTGACGGTCAGATTATCGCAGAGGCAGTCAAAAACATTTCCAGGCTACGCGACGCCATGAACAAAGACCGCCACGTCCTATAACCCTACCGCCGCCGGAAGTCCAGCCTGATGTGTTTATGATGCGTGTTTTTGATGTCTCAGATGATGACTGTGCTTACTGATGACACCTACATATGTTTTTGTTGCTATGCTGTGCTGATATTTTTACCATGTGTGTTTTTGCTACTAGTGATATATATATATATATATATTCCATATTCATTGCTGTGATTGCCAATGATTTTAGTAGCTAAGGATATTTGGTTTTATTGTGCATATGACCTTGTCTCACGTAATATTCATTATGTGTTTATGGGGTTCTTTGCCTTTTCCTCCTTTCTTCCTGCTCCAACCTTGGGGATGCCTGTGTCCCCTGAAAAACAATGCATATATCCATAGTGTTATGACGGTGTCAGTATCGTTTGTCCTACAGACCACGAGAGGTTGAGCTACAATTCCACTAACTTTTTTGAGTAAGTTTTATGTGGTTTAGGCTGTGCTTTGCTAAGGTTAAACATTTTCACTAACTAATTTTGCCTTTTTTTATGTGTTGGACTTTGTCCAAAAAGGGTGGATTGTCAGGGCCAAAATTGTTAGTTAATGTTTATTAACATATTTACTCATAGACCTTCTTCATTCTTTTTAAGGCTTTAAGTTGAGACTTTTCAATTCTGCTGTCTCATGTTTTCTGCTCTCTTCTCGAGGTCAGCTTCCCAAAACACATCTTATCCCTCAGACACGGAGGCATCACACAGTCACATGCCTACACACACACTGGTTGTTTTGACCCAAAGAAGAAACTGTCTCTTTTCACCCTCTTCTATCACCTCCACCCTGTCCTCTTTATCTCCTGGGGGGAAGAGGGAGGGGGGACTGAGGGGGAATATACGTGATGAGTTAGAACTGTGTGCCACTCGATCATCGGACGTCCGCCCGGGCGGTCACTAATTTTGTCCATCTTTGTACTCTTTTTTACTTAGTTTTATAATAAACCTTTTTTATAAAATCATCAATGCCTCGCCTGGACTCCATCACTCAACCAGAGCAATAAATCATGTCTCCAAATGAGGTCAACCGCAAATTTGCCATGACACACATATAGTTAACAATTATTGAAATATGTTTGATATCAAGTTTTCCCTTTACATGTCAGTTATCTTGAGTATTATCATTATTAGGGGGCCAAGCCCACGGGGCCAGGGAACCGCGTATGCTTACATACACGGTTCCTAGGACCGTTATTATTATTATTATGTTTCCCCCGGTAAAAGTGGTGCTGCAGGCTAAACCTTGCAAGGTAGGGCGATGCCCTTTGGGGGGTAGGTCCAGACACACCCCCACCCGCGTACCTTGGACGTACAAACTCACATGTACGCCAGCACCATCAAAGTGTTTTCCCTCTCATTTTGTAAATGTATTTTTGAAAAAGTTATTGAAAATTAAAAAAATATATATATATATGAAGTAGCTCAGTTTCAGAAAGGTTGGTGACCCCTGAGTCAGGCTGACGCCACCTAGAGTTAGGCATCAATTATCATCAGTACACCAACAACCGTCAAAGATGTCTCCATACGTGGAGCACTTAATTGTAGGAAATCTTCTGTGAATAGAGTTTCTGACCCACCTCCACCCTCACACACTTCCACTTAGTGCATACAAGCCCATATTTTAACTACAATGTTAACAATAAAGGCGTACGGTGGCGTAGTGGTTAGCACCCTCATAACAAGAAGGTCCTGGGTCAAGCCCTGGGGTGGACAGGTGGGTCCTTTCTGTGTGGAGTTTGCATGTTCTCCCTGTGCTGCGTGGGTTTTCTCCAGGTACCCGTCATACAAAAAGGGTAAAAAGTGTAACCTTCATTCAAAAAGATGAAAAAAAAATATTCTGCTTCAAAACTCATAAAATGTGTAATTAAATATTTCACAAAAGTAATAATAAAATAAATAAATAAATTCCATGACAGTTTGAGGAGTGAAGGCACATGAAAAGTGTTACACAAAATCATTCCCATGATAACTATCTCACTAAAATGTAAATTACAATGTTTAATTTTAAATATTAATTTATAAAAATCTAAAGTGTCCCCGCATAAAATATCTTGAAATAAAGAGTTGCTGCGACTTAAAAAATGTCCTTTTTGAGTGCCGACTCCTCTGTATGGATTTCAGGGGTGCTCCGTTTTGTGCTTTCTCTGCAAATAAAATATACATCTATGTTTTGAAGAAATGTTCAATTTTGAAGAAAAGGGTTCAATAAATGCACAGATTAAGCTTGCAGGGTTCATTACCTCTAATAATGTTACGAACCACTGGGTAAAATGATCATCCACATCAACGACACATAATGTTGGGAAAAAAACGAGACGACAACCTTTTGCCCATAAAATTTAATTGATTGGTACAAAGAAATAAGATGGTGCTTGTACTGCACACCTGAAGAGAGGAAATCATTTCCAAGGTAATGACAAGCACATGGGAGGAGATGATCTTCTGTGATGGAAAAACCCTCCATTGCTCAAAATTAATTCAGTTACAGTCAACAATGTGATGTCTCTCCTTAGAAATACGGTGCATAGCTAAGACCAACGTCTTTGTTTTATACGCATATAATCCTATATACTAATATTTAATGTACAAACAATACATTCTCTATTGCAAAGGCTCACATGTCAATAAATACTGTAATGGCTAAACTGCAAAAATACTTCTCTCCAAGAGACACGACACGATTCCGACAGCTCCATCAAACACACCGGAAAACAGCTGCTGCAGTTCACCAACGATTTACAGGAAATCTCCAAAATAAAGTTCATAAAACAGACTTCAAGTAGTTGTCAAGACAACCTGCTTGTTGTCAAAACGTAATAGTTACACACAGGGGAACAACAGGGCGTCCAAACGCACACGTCTGTAATATCCTCGAAAAACGAGTCAATAGTTCATCTAAAAGCACAACGATCAGTGGATCACCTCTCAAAAATAAACAGATTGGCAAATAGAAAAGTCTAAAAATATCTTTGTTATCTACACAGTAGGTTCCCACGCTGAGGCACGCTGGTAGGCCACCACTGCTCGTAGTGGTCATCAACCTTTGGTTCCAGAGGAAATACTCCCGAGCTGAAGGCAAGGACTGTAATGACAAACTCATTCATCTAATGCAGGGACATGGGTGCTGCTCATATAGTGGAACCATCACCCATTGGAATAACAACTGCTAATCTAAGGCTTCAAGGGACTTTTACAAGATCTCAAGTCAATGGTTCAAAAAGGCAAGAAACAGTCAAAGCAGAAACTGGGACTCAAACTACCAACTGCACTAAGTGTTGACGAAGACCAACTCAAAGCCAGACAATCATGATAGTGTTGAATTGAATCATATCAAATGGCTTTGATACGGAGAAACCATTAGCTCTTAAGAGAATGAAGCTGGTGTCAAATTACATAAATGCAGAGGTAAAAGTAACAGATTACAAGTACTCACGTTACTGTAATTGAGTTGCTTTTATGGGTATATTTCTAAATCAGTCATTTATCTTGTACTTAAAGGGGCATAGAGCAGGATCTAGGAATCAGACTCCATAGTGACACCATGGTGGTTAAAGTAATGGAGTAATCAGCCAATCCGCCGCCGAAGCACACATCGTGTTTATCAACGAAGCCCAGCTGATTAGATACTGTGACGAGAGGATGGATACCCAACCGAACCCTGAAGGGACCCAACGGGTCGGGTTTGGACAGATATTTAGAACTGGTGTTCGAGTTCAGTCACATAGCGTCGCTTGCGCGCAGTGTTCTTCCTTTCCTGCTGCAGCAGCCACAGCTGATGTTGCCCTGTAGAATGCAGCTTTAACATTAGCAGTGAGAGCCGTGATCCTAGTGGAGGGAGGATGGCACAAAGGACAATAATAAAAGAATACACTGTTATGTAAATAGATCCGATGGGTCTCTTGCATGCACTGCGTCCGTTTGTGTTTGACGTTCGCTTGTTACTTGTGCGCTTATCTGATATTATCAGTTGTTTGTTAATAAAATCGGTGCTTACCACTAAAACAAACGTACATGTCATTTCTTTGAGAAAAAATTAGGTTTTCACTGTTGGATCAGGCTAGTCTTCTTTCAGTCTCCAAGCAGTCTTCTTCTCATTTTTAATTTATTTGCGGTATCCAAGACGTCAAGAACGCGCACTAGCGTCATTTTACGTCACGTCTGTAGAACTGCACTGGAAATTTGTGCCCAGAACAGCAGTACAATATGTATCACACAATCTTAACAATAATGTTTATTTTTTCATAAATCCTGCCCTATGCTCCTTTAAGTATGTTTTAAAAGAAGGAAAGTTCATAAATGTAGCTATACTTCAGAGTTTTTTTTTTTTTTTTAAATTAACTTTGTTGGTGTTATTTCATTCAAAAATAATTGTTGCCTTTGTAATTGTTACAGATGCCTTTGTGGAAAATAAAATAAGTTACAATTGTGCAAGATTTGGTGTCTGCCTTTTAAGTTTATACATGAGATGTTTACTGTATGCAAGGGAACCAAGGGTGGCAAGATTTATGAATGATTGTGAAAGTGAAAGTAACTTTTACTTTGAGTACAATTTTAATCAAGTAACAGTACTTCTACTGGAGTAGGATATACCAGTGCTCTTTAAACCTCTGCATTTATGCAATAATAAGAAGTGCATTAAAGTAAGAGCTACCAGTGAGTGGCTGATCAGTGTCTTTACCAACACCACATCGTACAGAGCCAAGCTGAGGACAAGCCACTCACTATTTAACCTTCAGGTAATCAACCTGAAGCCATAAACACAACCAGAAGAATACGCTCACATTTAACCCGTTGCAGCCAATCATTCCTGATATTTCTGGACAGTCCTGCTGTTCACGAGAAACACTTAATAGCTGGGTTTCCATAACCCTTGGAAATGCACAAAATCTAAATAGTGCAATAAAAACTGGTAATTGAAACGCCTCCATTTTGAAAAAAAAAACACAAATATCACTTTAGAGTTTTGACGCTTTTCATGAGGAGGTATTTCAGATGTTTCGGTGTTGAAATGTGTTGCAAAAACGCTATGGAAACACTTTTCTGCAAATACACGTCACAGAACGTGAGGTACCTGGTCACATGACCACTGCTCTCCGAGAAGCCATGGCGCGGTACGTGTAGACAGAAGAGGAGACCAGGACATTATACTTTAAAATGATTAGTGCCACATTAGACGTGAAACAACAAAGGAATAGGAGTGTTATAAGGAGGTTCTGAGCGTCCGTCTTCCCGCAGCAAAGTCTCGCGGAATGAGATTTCACGGGAGTTACGAGTCTCCTGCCCAAAACAATGTTAAATGGTAACGTATTCAAAGCCCAATTATACTTTGTTGACATTTAGAAATATCGCTTTTATATTGCGAAAATCGGTAATGGGAACCCAGCTAATGTTAATAATAGTCATCAACTCTTTTATATCAGATGGTCTTTGTCCTGTGGGTGGCACTAGAAGGAGTTGAGGGATGATGTTTACTAATACTTGTCTACATTCGTTTGTTCCGAATGTCCAAAAAAAAATGGTTTAATTCGGAAACTCTCAAATACATGTTTTATCCAATTTAAATTTGCATAGACTTGGTATTATTCTGGCAAACATTGAAACCAAAGAATGGGACGTGAACCCAATCAGGCACCAAAGTGGCTCCTACACATTAAAGGCTCTGACTGTGCTGCGTCTGCCCTGATAGGTTCAACCTCCTTAAATATTCAAAGCAGAGCTCAGAACTGACTGTATTGCATCGCTCAGGGAGTCTCGGAGCAGTTTCTGCTCCACTTTCTTATTGCCCAGGCCTGAAGAACAAAGTGCTGTGTGAAGCAGAGGGTCGAGGACGAAGTGTTGGTGTTACTCCTCATCGCTCTGGATCTGCCAAACTATGAGGTGGCTGCGCTCGGCTTTAGCCAGCAGCTTCATGGGTGGAGAGTCCACCTCCTCCGCCTCACCGTCATCATCACCTGGAGGCACGAACAGGAAGTTCTCAGTGAACTCCTGTGTCTGTGCTCTCTTTATGTGGTCATGTTGTAAACTCACCCATTCTGAAGTCTATGTAACCTTCTCCTCCACTCATCACCAGCACAGACTTGGATCCGTCCTGAGGACTGATGTCTGCTGCTCTGTCAGCAGCTGCTTCTCCTCCACAGGATGCAGGTGGAGCAGCGTGACCTGAGGAAAACACGGCGATCAATCACATTCACCAGTTTGGTTTGTTACCAACAGTCAATATCTAAAAAACATGAAATATGAGCTGAATTATCCTACCTACTGTCAGGTTCATTGCTTATGAATTACCTGGAACTGCAGTGAAGAACTTCACAGCATCGCGGTGACCATGGAAACAGAGCTGAGCGTGACTCATGGAGCAAAAGGGGATAAACGTCCCGGCCTTCACTTTGTCACTGTTTTCATCTCCGTAGACACGAACAACACTTCCAGGGTGCTGAGCCGAGGCCTTGGTGACCTTATTGGATCCTGATGAAACAGTTGATACATAGGCCACGTTTACATGATATTTTTTGATTTAAGATAAATGATTCCAAATTAAAGTGTTCTGCTTCGTGTTTACATGAAAATAGTAATTCCAACATGGAAAACAGGTTTATTCAACTTCATTCAATTCCGCTTTAGGTCTGGAGGTTAGGAAGGGTTCTGATTGGACAGGGGGAGAACGTGACGTATCAGGAAAAACTCAGCCCCCCTCACCCCCCACACTCCGCTAGTCTCTGCAGTGAGCTCTGTGGAGTCCTTCTGCTTCATGGGGACCTTCATCACCCAGGACCTAAACATCAGCTCCCTGATCAGAAAAGCTCAGCAGAGGATGTACTTCATGTGGCAGCTGAAGAAGTTGAATCTTTCAACAAAGATGATGGTGAACTTCTACAGCATCATCATCCAGTCCATCCTCTGCTCCTCCATCACCATCTGGTACGCTGCAGCTACGGCCAAGGACAAGGCCAGACTGCAGCGTATCATCTACTCTGCAGAGAAGGTCATCGGCTGCAATCTGCTCTCCCTCCAGGACTCTGAGGCATGCAGGGAAAATTGTGACCGACTCCTCCCACCCCGGACACAAACTGTTTCAATCTCTCCCCTCTGGAAGGAGGTTTTGGTCCATCTAAACCAGAACCTCCAGACACAAAAACTGTTTTTTTTCCTTCTGCCACCAGCCTCACGAACACAGCCCTGGTCCCTCACTGACCCACTTATTACCTGTGCACCATTAGTGAAGCTCTGTGTCCTGGTGCAAGGCTTCGTGTACCCGATGAAGAGCGTTTCTATGTCAGTGTGAATGTCTGCATGTTTTTGCTTCCGTCCATTCACTCTTTTCACTATCTTCATCTCTACTAAGACTCTTATTAAATAAATAGTTTCGGTTCCAGTCCGGGCGGCCATATTGGATTATGTCCTCACCAGACTTAACTTAAAGCGGAATTAAGCATTTACAAGACAGAGGAATTCTTCAATTCGAAATTAAAAACAGATAAAAGTTTATTTGGGAATTACCATTTACAGAATTAAGTGTTTACAAGGTCATTTTAAAGAGGATTTTACTTTTTACTTTTACCTTTCACACTGCAATTACACTACTACTGGTAGTTTTGTTTAGTTCCACCAACCCTTAACCCTAACTGCCCTTTGGCTGCAATACGGGTTTCTACAATTTGTGTATGTACCCATTCTGTCCATATGTGGTAATGAAGCATTTAAACTACATTTTAGAACTAGCTCTGCGATATAAAGATCAAGCAACTATTCAACGATCACTGCAGATTAACCCCTTTCATTAGTTTTCTCCAAAATAAAGCAACAGTTTAAGTCTCTTCGACTCACTTTCCATCAAAGGAATGGAGATGATGACCCCATTGCCGGTTCCAATCCAGAGACGATTACAGGACACCATGAGAGCCGTGATCCTCACAAAGGAGAAACCCAGCTTACCAGTACCTGGACGAAGAGACATGCGTTACTACACCACGCTGATAAATCCTGACAGAGAGAACGGAGCTGACCGAGCATCTTGCTGACGTATGGCTCGATGTCGACGTCCTGGAGGTGCTGGTGTGTGTGAGCGTGGAACAGCCTCAGTGTGGAGTCCAACCTGATGGACACCCAGATACCATCTCCCACCCACGCCAGCTGCCGTACCTGACTGTCCTTACGGGGATGGGCATCGAACGATTTCTGAAAAACAGACAAGTGATGTTAAGAGTGTTTGTAGGTTGTTTACAATATTTACCACAGTGACAGAGAAACAAACACAATCTGTGAATGAAGGAGGTCTGAAGCAAAAGAGGTGGACTGGGCTTTGATGTCATTTTTTTTGGGCAGTCTAGAAATCACAGAACATGGAGTTTTCCCAAAGCTTGTAAATGTCACTGAAATAAAGCACACTTTTAATTTGAAACGCCTTCATTGATAAACAATATAACAGGTTGATTTGAGCAGATTAATGCAGTGTAAGGGTCGGACACAATTTTCTCTCCTTTGTCCCCCTCATACTAATGACAGATTAACATTTGTGTGAAAAGCCCGATTTTAATAACTTTTTAAATTCCTGTAATCAGAAATGATCAGCGAGCATTAATCATCATCATTATCATCATCATCATCTGTCATCACTGTTTCACTTGTTATTTACTCTTGTAGTGTGATCGAAGTATTAAAGACAGTGTTAGTTAGTTGGACATCAGTCTGATATCTGTCAGTTTATTTTACCAATCTGCAGCAACTGACGTGCACAACTGATCAGCTCCGCAACGCTGCTCCCACCGCCCTCCCAGAAAAAGGATAAAATATAATGAAATGTCTCATCTAGAACTGGTAAATATGAACATATTAGAAATGCTGATGGTCAATCCTTTGGCGTGCTTGTGTTACGCCCACATTTCAGGGCTGCTCCATCCAGAGTGGAATGGAGGCGCACAGTGACTGACTTAAGTACAGGGGGAGAGTAGCCATTTTCTATAATACCTTTTGAAACCAATATAGTGGCTACGAATTATCTTGTATACTAGAAAAGTTTGTCAGCTTTTCAGTTGAGTGATAACTGCATCCTTTAGAGTGAGATACCTCTAAGTGCTACAGAGAATGATCCTCGTTCTCCTACCTCAACCTTCATGGCTTTAGGCTGCACCACGTAGATCTTGTTCCTGTAGCCGCACCAAACTGTGTCATGTACAACCGTCATGCAGCGGATGGAGTAGTGGGGCTTTCCCAGGTCCAAGAGGTGGTAGTTGATCAGATCCCACTGTCCGTCTGCCACAGGAGTCATGAAACATGTTCTCATCCATGGATTACAGGGTGGGTGTGTGTGTGTGTGTTCCTCACCTACTCCTCTATGGAATATGGCTAAGGCTCCATCAGAAAGACCCACCAGAACCCGTCCTTTCACGTGCCTGTGGAACTGGTGTTAATGTTGTGGATGAGACTGAAACACAGACTCCTGCAGCAAAACTCACACTATCCCCAGCACAGGGTCCTTCAACTTTACTGAGTGCAGACACTTCCTCCACTGAGCCACCGAGGAGTGGACGTACACACTGTGAACACACGCACACACTTTATTGCAGCATTTTAAAATGCACCAACCATAAAAGCCTGTTAGTGAGAAGAGTCAAAGTTCACTGACCATCCGTTCTGAGCCCCGAGCCACATGGTGGGAAGGACACTGTTCATCTTCTGTACCTCGTCTCTCACCAGGTCCTGCTCCTCAGCTCGGGAACTGGAGCGGACGCCGTCTTTCAACAGGTCACTCTCTCTGCTCATTACACAGGACACACTGTATTAAGGCTGCTCAATAGTCAATACACAACTCTCCAAACCTCAGTAATAGTAGCAACTTTCAACAATAAGAATTACTTAACATTAAAGGAGCATAGGGCAGGATCAAGCAATCAGACTCCATAGTGACATGACAGCTGCTAGGGTTACTGTAGCCATCAGCCAAGCCAGCAAGGCTTTATAGTAGTGCAGCTGATGCTGTGAAATGGTTATTTATTTACCCCGAGTTCACGTGACTGTTAACTGCAAAACCTCCGCGCATGCCTGAGTGGAACCAAACTGTAGTTTGGTCAACCGCGCTTGTCGTCTTCCAGTAGAGGACGTGCATTTAGCGTCATTTGACGTCACGCCCGAAGGACTGAGCAGGAAATTCAGACCCCGAATTGCAATACATAATGCATCACACAGCCTGTTCAAGGTAATGGGGAGATGTGTGTGTGGGCTCATTCTTGTTGGTATTGAACGCTTCATCACTAATTATTCTTATCTAGCCCACAGTAGATAAAACATTCTCTGATTGCTTCCACTGAGTGAACATCCTGATGTCACCTCTGAGAGTAGTTGGCAGATATCTCCGCAGTCAGCTGAGCTCCCAAGGGGTCAGTGAAATGCTCGGTGTGGACTCCACTCATGTTCTCCTGTTGGTCAGCAGGTCCAGCACTGGTAGCTGTGGCTTCAGCAACTTCGTCAGCTGGTCCGGATTCTGTTAAAAGGAACAAGATTGGTTAGACTGCTATCAAATGGTGAGTCCTCTAATCAGAGGGTGATTTCCCACAATCCTCTTTGGCTGTTACCACTTTCTCCATCATTTGCTAGTTCAGCTTTCTGTAGAACTGCAGTCACTCCCTCAGTGTCACATCCCACCACAGTGATTCCTCCCAGCACATCTTCTCCCTTCACCACACTGGTGCTACTGCTCGCAGCTGAGCGGTCTTCAGCTGCGGTCCCCGTCTCTGAGGTTGGGGGAACTTCCTCTCCCACCGGGTAGTCCGTTTCTCGTGCACCTGCAAAGTGTGAAAACCTTGAACCAAGCTATGGTGCAACACTGCAGTTATATGACAGATAGCAGCGGACGATGATAGGGACCTGGTACGCTGGCAATGCAGAGAACATGAGAGTTGCACACAAAGAAGCTCTCCAATATGTTCCCGGGCTGGTTGGCGTCAATGACCACAGCTTTCGTGGTGGACTGGGTGCTGGTGCAAATCCACACGAGTGAGGACATCTCGTCCTGCTGCTGCAGGTCTTTCTGTTGCTCCTGGTACAAAGTAGAGACAAACCAAGATGATTATTTATGATGTATTCACTGATTTAACAGGAAAGATGTCTTAAAGTAACACACGATGCACAAAAAATTTAACGGGATCACTAAGGGGCGGATTCACTAAGATCTGAAATAAAAGGTAGTAAACCAGGTGTGTCCCTAAATCCTTTGGTGGCCTGTTTCCTCACCTGCTGTGAGGAATTCACTAACATTGCGGCTCTAATAAGTGCGCCTATAGACGTGGTTGAGACCGCCTTATTTAAATGAGCATTTTGCTTGTTTAACATGGAGAGGTGAGAGCACAGAAGGCCAAAATGACATATGAAGAAGTTCAATTGGCAGGTGGACTTCTCTGTCTGCTGCACAATCATTTAATAATGTAGAAAACAAAATGGACAAATATTTATTTAATTTTTTTTTTAAACAAATTTGAAACCTAATGACATTTTCCCCCCTAATTTAATGTGGGTGCTCCGCCAGGTTCTGTAACTTTGCTCTTATCAGTCCATGAAAAACAGGCAGATTTGAACAGAAACTGTCCTATTGTTCTGCCATTGATCTTAGTTAATGCAGCAACAAAGTCTGACAATCAGTCAGCACCATTTGGAGATGATCTACTGAGCATCATCCAGCAGGTCTGAACTCCAAAGTAGCACTGTGTCACACACACTCATTTGTGAACATTGTTCCATCACTGCGTATATTACGCAGCTGATAAGCTGATTCTGGCCTGACGCTCCTCTCCATCAACGCAACACGAGAGTTTTACGATCAAAACATGTAGAGGAAGACAGAGGAGCTCCCAGAAGCGGTGCGTCCGGAGCAACATCCATGGAGCTCTGCCCAGAGCATCCTCCACACCGCAACCACTGGGCTCCACATGGATTGTGTGTGCACACGTTTTAATGCCCATAAACCAGAGGGAGGCAACTTTTATCACAGCAGGGCCAAAAACAATGTGTTTGTTTGATCAGAGGGCCACATAATCAACATTCATGTCAGCATTTAGAATAATAAGCAATCTGAGCATTAACACAGGAAAAAACAAAGATTTTCTATAATAACATTGTGTGTTTTTCTGTCATTCTGTGTATGTTTGTTGTCTTGCTCGTTGTGAAGCATTTGGTGCATTTCTGTAGTCCTTTCGTGTATTTTTCCTGTAAATATATGTTTTTTGGGGTCATATTGTGCAATTGTGTGTCATTTTTAAATTTTGTATTTTTTGTGTATTTCTGTTGTTGTTTTGCTTTTTCGTTAGTACTGTGGGTTTGCAGAGTTATTTTTTGTGTTTTTCTTGTCTTTTTGTTTACTTTTGTTGTCATTTTCTGTTATTTTGTGTATTACTGTTAATTTTTGTTTTTGGAGTATTTTCTGTTTTTATCGTTTCTTTCACTGTTGTAATTTTTTGTATTTTTTAACAAATTCTTGCTCATGTTTTGTGTACTTTTCTGTCATTTTGTTCATTTACTTTGGGGGCCGCATAAAATTAGAATGAGGGCCACATGAGGCCCCCGGGCCGCCACCCTTTAGTGAATCTGCTCCTAAGTACGATTACAGAATTATTGTCTATTACAGAAAAATGATAAAAAGAGCATGCACATCCCTACGGCCCATTGGGTGGGGTGCAGGATCAAGAAGTATAAACTTAGACAAAGGATCTACTTTGTCTACTTCCGCACACCAAAAAGAGCTTCCTTTGAGATATTTATTAAGAGTGAGCTCTTGCTCTTCATCAAACTTCCATTAGAAGGAGATTGTGTAGTTACTCAAAATCTGTCATTTGTCAGTTTGGCTTTCATTTTAAATTAGATGACATTGAGAAAAGCACCAAGTCTGGTTTGTAATGGCAGCCATTAAAGTGGTTTGTCCTTTTGGCTGCTGTGGCAGTTTAATTCATTCCTCACTTGTCTATTTATCACTTCCACGTGATGAAAGATATCAGTCCCTAAATCGCTGATGTTTTTTACATCACTGAGTCTGACATTTGAAACATGACCAAATGTCACACTCAACATGAAGTCATTTTTATGTCCGACTTCATTTTGTAGCCCTCAGTTTGAGAATCACTTGGTAACCAGGCGTGTACCTTGAGTTCTTGATCCAGTTCATCCAGGCTGGTCTGAGAGTCCATCTTCTTTTTGGGGCTTTCTTGTGTAGATACATCATTGTAAAACACACTAGCTCCCACGATGGATCCTCCGTCTCTGGTTTTACCTCCTGAAAGGTTCACGCCAGCAGCGCACCAGAGCTGAGGCACAGAGATACGTCAATGTTTACAGATGGAAATGTGTAGCTGCATCTGACCTGGACATCCCGCATTAAAAAGCCAACAATGAAATCTTAGTTTGTCACCTTCATGGAAACATCTTTCTCATCCAGGGGTCGAAGGAAAACTGGAACAGGAAGATTCTTCAACTTGCTCTCCACCTGACCACCGTTGGCCTAGAAAACATAGGCAGCAAATCAATCTTCGTCATTGCAGCATGAGCGTGCACAGTATGTACTGAAGCTTTTGTCATCTCTACCTTGTATTTCTTATTCAGGCTCCAGCCGTACGCCTGCACTCGGCCGTCCTCCTTTTGGACGTGAGCTTTGACCTGCTCGTACTGTGCCCTTTTCTGTTCTCGTCTGGACACTATGTTATCAACAGCCACCCTGGGGAAACCATACACTCACTCTTAAAGATGCTGATCACCAGATCTAACCCTTTAAATATAAGGATTCTGACCCCTGGTTGGATTCTAAGTCCTAGACTTTGGAGCTTGTGTGTGGCATTTCTCAGCGTACTATAGTTTCTCTCTACAATCAGGAGAAGAGCATGTTGGGTCACATCTCTTACTAGACTCCATAATAAAACCAGGCAGGTTCACCCTCAGTTAGCTGTGATAAGGACATTAATATTGAACGAGTGACTAATCAACCTTAAATTTTAGTGCTGATTGCGTCAGTCCTACGCACAGATTTAAACCTCTGAATTTTTACGAGCATACGCCTGTCTCTGGATTGAAATGTATGCCTCTTTTACACAATTTTTCACACAAGTCTTTGTACATGAGGCCCCAAGTCTTCAGGAGCCCAATAATGAATAACTTAATTTACATTAATTTTCAGTGTGTAAAAATTTTAAATTTTATGAGAAATAAATGACTTACTCTTCATTTAGGAAGTCAAACGCTTTACTCTTGTCACTTGGCAGCTGCTGCAAGGTGCTGCTCTTTTTCTTAACCGACGGCTGTATCTGGGAGGTCGGAGCGTTGTACTTGACATTAACTGGAGCCTCTGCCGCCGGCTTCTTGGCTGCTCCACCCGATGAGCTGAACAGACGGCTGAAACTGGAGGTGTAAGGGCGGGAAAAAGCACAAAGACAAAACATATAGAGACACGGACTCAAGCAGAGGTGGGGGTTCAACACTGAAGGGGGAAAACGGGTATGGTTCCCATGCCAACAAACCGTGCAAGGTTCCACCCTGTTAAGGTGTCACTACCCAATTAAGCTGACCATTCAGGATCCTGGAGGATAGGGACATCAGGGTGATTACTGGGCAACAGCCGGGACGTTAGTCACCAACACACAACAGGACAAGCCCAACCACAAACTGACAGAGAACTTGAATCCCATCTGTCTTAATGCTAAATCTATAAAAAACTGTAAAAGTTAAGTACTTTAAAGCTTTAAAGTCCCATAATTGTTAATGATATTGCAGAAGTTAGTCCTAGAGGCACCTTTAACATTGACATTTACCATTAGTATGTATGCTATGCTAAACCTAGCAGCATCAAGTAAAATCCTTTTAGAAAGCTACAATTTGAAAGCGTCGACTTACACATCTTTATGAAAAAACTGGTACATTTTACCAATTTACATTTCCACTTTAAGGGAAAAATCTAAACCCTTAGCTATGAGTTATTGAATTTGCTGGGAGACAGTAACCATATGGGTAAAACTATAATTCCAAAAGACATTTCCCTCCTGAATACAGACTCTAATCATGCTGGCAAAATACCATATACATAAAACAAAATGGGCACAGACAAAAACTAGTTTCATCTGTTATCTGTATAGATGTGCATTTTTGTATCATTAATGTCATTTGACATATGGTGCACTTTATTTAATCTGTTGTAATTGCCAGTTTGGATTCAATAAAAAAAGTAACCATATGGATAAGACAAGGCAACAGAACACTTTTAAAGTAAACTAATAATTACTTGATGAACTACTAAAATATGTTTTTTTTTCCCCTTAATACTACCTTCCCACCCAACACACCTCCTGCACACAGACAAAAAAAAGTCAGGCAAAGCACAGAGGGAACAACAATAACATGGGGAAAAATGGTTAATTCATCAGACTTATCTGGCACCAAGAACACCTCCATTACCAAACCACAACCATTCCTTATGAAACCCAACAAAGGAGAGCCAGAAAAACTAAATATTAACGTTCTAGGCTTGATATTACTGGTGTCTCAATAAAAGACACCAAGTCGTCAAACAGGCTCTCCTCTGTTATCAAAAAAAGAGCAGCAAAACATCAGTCAAGGTTTACCTACATCCTGGAGAAAATGACCAAAATCCATGGAACACAAAAGACATGAAAACACATGAGAAACCATGTGACTGTAATCAAAGGTTGGTCCATTAATGCAAAGAAAAGAGTAACTTACAACTGCCAGACGCTGGATTTCTTCTTCTCTGGAAGAGCTGGGTTCTCCTTTGATGCTCTGTAAGACGTAAGAAAAACATCTGCAAACTTTAGGAAAACTTTGAAACATTTCTCGTTGTAGCACATCTTAACCTGACACTGGCTATGTTTACATGGGACCTTTAATTCAGAATAAAAGTTAAATCATCTTTAAACTGACCTTTTAAACACTTCATTACAAATGCAAATGTAATTTTGAAATAATTTATTATTTCTGAATTAAATAATTAGTTGATATTGTGATTGTTTAATCCTGCTTTAAATTAATTCCGGTCGTTCTGCGCATGCTCGACTTGTCACAATGACGCACTGGTGACCACATAATCCAGGCTGGCCGCCCGGACTGGAGCAGAGACTATTTATTTAATAAGAGCCTTAGAAGACATGGATATAACAAAAAGAGTGGATGGAGAGAAGCATTATCTTGCGAACATTGACCAGACACAGACTTATTACACACATCAGCAAACCGAACACGTTGGTGATCCAAGGTTGCGTACGAAGGGGGAGGGGGTGACATTGTAGTCGTCAATGAGGAGGGTAATGTTCTGAATAGAGGGAAGAAGAGATTTGGGTCCGGTGATGAGGCGGCGAATAAACCTGTTTTTTCCACCAAACCTCAATTCGGAATTACTACTAAACACAAGCAGAACACTTTCATTCCCAAAAATGTAATTTGGAATCATTAATTCTAAATTAAAAAACATTATGTAACTGTAGCCAGTGATAATCATTTACATGGCTCCATACTCTCATCACCACAGTTTCTCACACTTACCGAATCATCTCCGTCCATCTGACCGCCTCCTGCAGCTCCATCAGCCTCTCCTTGTACTGGTTCCTTTCCATCAGGACTCTGGCCATTTCCACCCGGGTGAAACGCTTCCTCTGGGCTGTCGGGACATCGCTCTGCACAATTGAACACAATTTAATTAAATATTTTATTTATGAAATTAGCACACATAAAAACAACATCTAAGGTCCAAGGAGGGAATGAAGCCCAAAGGGCTATAAAAGCTCCACCCCTTTCAATAAACACACAATTTAAGATAAAGCCTAATAAATCACGAGACAAAATGCCCAATGAATCTTTGATATATGAGAAAAACTAATATATAAACAAAGTTCACAAAAATTCACATCAAAAGACAAAATATTGAACAAAATATTAATTGAAGATTAAAAAATAAATACAAACTTAAAACATATACATACATACAGGTGCTGGTCATATAATTAGAATATCATAAAGTTGATTTATTTTAGTAATTCCATTCAAAAAGTGAAACTTTATTATATTTATTCATTACACACAAACTCATATTTCAAATGTTTATTTATTTTATTGTTGATAATTATAACTGACAACTAATGAAAATCCCAAATTCAGTATCTCAGAAAATTAGAAAATTAGCTTAAAAACAAAACAAAAAATAAAGATTTCTAGAAATGTTGGCCAACTGAAAAGTATGAACATGAAAAGTATGAGCATGTACAGCACTCAATACTTAGTCGAGGCTCCTTTTGCCTGAATTACTGCAGCAATGCGGCGTGGCATGGAGTGGATCAGTCTGTGGCCCTGCTCAGGTGTTATGAGAGCCCAGGTTGCTCTGATAGTGGCCTTCAGCTCTTCTGCAGTGTTGGGTCTGGTGTCTCACATCTCCCTCTTCACAATACCTCATAAATTTTCTATGGCATTAAGGTCAGGTGAGCTTACTGGCCAATCAAGAACAGGGATACCATGGACCTTAAACCAGGTACTGGTAGCTTTGGCACTGGGTACAGGTGTCAAGTCCTGTTGGAAAATGAAATTTGCATCTCCATAAAGTTGGTCAGCAGCAGGAAGCATGAAGTGCTCCAAAACTTCCTGGTAGATGGCTGCGTTGACCTTGGACCTAAGGAATCACAGTGGATCAACACCAGCACATGACATGGCACCCCAAACCATCACTGACTGGAAACTTTACACTCGACCTCAAGCAACGTGGATTCTGTGCCTCTCCTCTCTTCCTCCAGACTCTGGGACCTTGATTTCCAAAGGACATGTAAAATGTACTTTCATCAGAGAACAAAACATTGGACCACTCAGCTGCAGTCCAGTCCTTTTTGTCTTTAGCCCAGGCGAGACGCTTCTGATGCTGTCTCTGGTTCAAGAGTGGCTTGACACAAGGAATGCGACAGCTGAAACCCATGTCTGGCATACGTCTGTGCGTGGTGGTTCTGACTCCAGCTGCAGTCCATTCTTTGTGAATCTCCCCAATATTTTTGAATGGGTTTTGTTTCACAGTCCTCTCCAGGGCGTAGTTATCCCTATTGCTTTTACACTTTTTCAACCACATCGTTTCCTTCCCTTCGCCTCTCTATTAATGTGCTTGGACACAGAGCTTTGTGAAAAGTCAGCCTCTTTAGCAATGACCTTTTGTCTTGCCCTCTTTGTGCAAGGTGTCAATGGTCATCTTTTGGACAACTGTCATGTCAGCAGTCTGCCCCATGATTGTGTAGCCTACAGAACTAGACTGGAGACTATTTAAAGGCCTTTGCAGGTCACCAGCTGTCTTCAATATTGAACCTCTCCATAATATTCTAATTTTATGAGATACTCAATTTGGGGTTTTCATTAGTTGTCAGTTATAATCATCAACATTAAAAGAAATAAACACTTAATATGTCAGTCTGTGTGAAATCAATGTGTACATTGTACAAGTTTAAGTTTTTCCAATGGAATTACTGAAATAATACAACTTTTTCATGAAATTCTAATTATATGACCAACACCTGTATATACATGCAAAGACAAACATACTGTATATATTACACGTGGATTGTAATCTGTTTGCGGCTCCAATCTGATCCACATGCGCTTTTTCGTGTTTGTTTTAAAGTTTTTGTGCAGTGGAGACAGAGAATGAATGAGCAGGTACAGAGGAGGAAGATATTTAGTTTTGGCTATTTGTGGTGCAGATTTGTTTTTAAACACAGACCATTTATGATATGAACCTTATTCAAGCTTTGACACGAACCCGACAAAGCAAAACTGAAACCTACAGGTTCGACAGACATTAGGTATTCATATCTGTGTCCGACATGACACCGATTTTGAAAGCTATTTTTTCCTCATACAAATGACATATTTACGTTTGTTTTCGTGGTAAGCCTGCTTTTATTAACAGATAACTGTTAATGTCAACAGAACAAATCAGCGGACAGGGAAACAAGCGCACGTCAAACGCACACAGGTGCGCAGTGAGCACAAGAGACAGTGGCTCTATTTACATAATTAATGTATAAATCATAAGGATAATCTATGTTCTTGTGCAGAAAAAGGATTGTATCAACAGTGGATGCTTAAAGCTTGTCCCAGGCTGTCCCTCTGATCCATGGTGAGCAGAGGGACCTGCTGCGTTCACTGATCCAGCTGTTATTAATGACGTCAACGTATCAAAACATGCATTAAATCCGCCTTGGTTGTAGATAAACGCGACCTGCAGTCGCAAGGCAAAAGGTTGAATACGTATCAGATTTAAGACTACATATCCAAGCAATCTGGGTCGGATTTGGTTGTTCAGACTGCCATAAAAAGATCAGATACAGGTCACATACGGGTAAAAAAAAAAAATCAGATATCATCATTAAGTTCTGCAGTGTGAACGTAGCCTTAGTAAAAGACATTACTAACAAATAGGCAGTGTACTAACATACTACTCATGCTAAGTCTGACATCAAAAATAGCATGTAGCGCGTTCACATTAGATAGTATAAAAACATTGAGTACGCGAGAAATACCCAAATGTATAATACTGTATATGGGGACATTTTTTAAGTGTGCACGGTGGGCACACTAGTCATACTCAAATGTGTTTTCGTTAGTTTTATAGATCAGAAGACCACATGTCGGTATTCTACTTGGTCACTTTAAATGCTTTCTGAACTTTCAAAGGTGGCGAATAATGGAGATATTTAGCCTCAGTGTGCTTCAGGTTTTTTTCATTGTAGGCTCCAAATGCATCTTGGGAAACATGGAAGTATACTTCAGTGGGAACGATCATCATCCTAATCATACTGAGTATACAGTAGACAGTATACACTCATTGAGTTTGTACTATATAGTACGGAGTGTTCCATTTCGAACACAGCCATAGAGTGCTTTAGTGATTCTCAACTGGTGGGTCGGGACCCAAAAGTGAACAGCTGATCAAAAATAAACACTGAATGTCTCTCATGTTGGACATGCTGTGAAATGCATGTTGCACAAGAAAATTTATAGATTTATGTTTTAAAAAAGAATTAGATGTGTGTGTTTTCAACACCTATTTTTGAAAAACTAAATTTGGTTGGTTAAATTCTAAAAAAAAAGTGGGTCACGATTTAATGACCGTGGTAAAATGTGGGTCCCAGGGTGAGACCAGATGATAACCCCTGTTTTATGATATAAACATGGATTTCACTTTCCAATTATAAACAGTCAAAAACGTGTTAATGCTAAAGTTTTCACCCGATCTGACTTTTATTTTGAAATATCTGACTCTTTTTTCTTCGTTCTTATATTTTAGGATATGGACATTCTCTTAAAATGAAGTTTAAACATTTAACAAAAGACCAACAAAATATTTGTGACCAACAAATTGGACAAATGATGATTGTTTAAAATATATCTAAGACCTAAAAACCAGGGTTGGGGTCAATTACATTTTTCAGTTACAATGATGTTTTCAATTACCCATGTCCAATTACAATTACAGTGACCAGCATTTTTCCCAATTACAATTATTTCCACAGAAACTTAATTACAATTACATTCTCAATTAATAAAGTTCAATTACAATTAATCACAATTACTGAGGCTGAAATAAATAATCTAATAAAAGTTAACCTTCCTCTTGTGTTAGCTTTCTGTTAGCATCTCTTATCATAACGGGTCCTAAATCAGCTGTAAAATACACTAAAACTAATATCTATCATCTAATTCATTTCCTATCTATTGGTTGCCTCGTTAAGCTTCCTAATCATTGAAAATATAGGTTTTAATATTTTTGGTTTAGACATCTGAGCCTTTTTTGTGTCGATTTCATTTTTGTTTTTTTTTTTTTAAATAAAAAATGTCGGAAAGCTTGGCAATTTTCTTGGCAATTACAAATACAAAGTCAATTATCTAAACTCAATTATCATTTCATTACGATTATGACAGGAACAGATTTTTTAAATTACAATTACAATTATAATTACGCCACAAAAGCTGAAGCTAAGCTAAATCAGTGACTTACATCGTCTGTACTGCCATTCTTGGTCGTCTGTTTGGATTCCTCCAGCTCTGCTCGAACTCTAACAAAAGAATGAAAATGATAAATACAAGGAAGACTTTTGATTTGCGTGTCGTTACGATGTGGACTCACTTCTTCAGCTCCTCTTCCAGCTCTTTGTTCTTCTCCTCCAGCTTGTTTTTGGTGTGAATGACAGCATCCAGCTCTCCTCGCAGCACCTCCTTCTCACATGACAACTCATCCAACTGACCTATCAGGTCATTCTTCACCACATTCAATGCATTTCTGAAAGAACACACGCGCACGCACGACAAAGCTCATGACAACCAGAGAGTGGCAGCAGAGGTTTCACAACAACTACAGAAAAAACAGAAATGAGCTTTATGTATATACCAGGGTTGGGGTCAATTATAATTGTAATTATGAAATTGATAATTAATTACAATTATGGTGTAATTATAATTGTAATTATGAAATTGATAATTAATTACAATTATGGTGTAATTATAATTGTAATTTTAAAAATCTGCTGCTGCTGTAATTGTAATTGAATCGTAATTGAGTTTAGATACTGTAATTTCCGGGCCATAAAGCATACTGTTTTATTCGCCGCATTACAAAAACAACTTCATGCTGTTCATCCTTTTACTTTGACTTTTACTTCATCCACGTTGCTGCTGCAGCACGCTCTCTCTCTCTTTCTTTCTCTTTCTCTGCGTCGTTGCTATGACGAGGCAGTGTGCCTCATGACAAAATGAGTGATCAGAATGATTCAGTGTGAGCAAGAACGATTTAATGTCAACAATTTCATTCAATTTCCTCTTTCTGAGGATAAAAAAAATAATTGTAATTTAATTATAATTGGAAAAAATGCTGGTCACTGTAATCGGAATTTAATTGTTATTGAACATGGGTAATCGAAAACATAATTCTAACTCGACTCCAACCCTCATGTATACATGGTCCCGACTAAAGACCTGAGAGTTGCAGCTTGTTGAATAAATATTATTAAACTGTATATTTAGCACCACACATAGCATTTTTAAATTTTTAGGTTTAGGGTTAGGTTTAGTCTCAGTCATGTGACCTAAACTGACCAATGCCCGACCTGTCACGTGACCTAAACTGGCCAAATAGTGGCGCTGCGTACAGATAGAATGTCGGTATATTTATTCAGCAACCGTACAGATAGCAACTGCCTAAAATAAAATAGGCTATATTTCCAAAACTTTTCCAAAACAGTTAAATTAATCCATGACTTTCCAAGACTGGAAAACCAGTTTTACAAATCCCATAACTTTTCCAGGACTTTCATGACCGTGGGGACCCTCTATTTTTAGAGAAATACTAACTTGGTTTCCAACAGCTGCGTGTTCTCCTGGATGAGATGCTCAACCTCCCGACCCATACCTGAACACACCAATAAACATTTGATTAAAATTTTTTATTTAAAACTCTTATTTGCTGATGTTAATATAAGCAGCTACAATTCTAATAAATTCACCAACTCTTACCTAGAAAGCTGTACTCTGAAAGTCATGCCAACGGAAATCGAAAGATTGTTTGAGAGCCATTTTAAGGAAATGATCTCATCCAAACACGAGACAATCCCATTTTAGTTTATGAAACTCACTAAAGAAAATCTATCAGAAATAATGTTCTAACAAAAGGTAAACAAAATGCTCAGAGATCTAATACACACCAGAGAACTCATCTGTAAGGACGTCCAAAAGCCAAGTCGCAGAGAGACATTTCAGAGAATACCAGAGGAAAGTGGAAATTATTGGTTAAATTTAACTCTAGCCATAACTAGAGGCTGTAGGACTAGAGGAGCCGCTCTTACCCAGCAGATCTGCTCCGTCATCCATGTCTCCAATCAGGTCATTTCCAGCAGATGATAACTCTTCAAAAAGAGAGTCTGTGTTTCGGTCAAAGGCCAAGTTCTCTATGCCGCCTTTAGTCGGCGTACTGTGTGGAAACAAGAAGGAGGGGGAAAGGATCGTGAGTACAACTACAGTCGGACTCTCCAACATCCCAATCATAACAGGTAAAACTAGTAGTGGTTGGTATTATTGGCTGATAATTCCCATAAGATGTAATATCTGCCAATATGGAAAAATCTATCTCTGCTGTTGTTTTAGATATGTTTAAAATTAATATGACACTTTTTTAATGGCTGAAGTTGAAACAGTTTTATTATTTTGTACAGTTTGATGTGGAATACATCCAGTGGGACATCACATTAAAATAGTGTTAATTCCATTGAGATCTATATCATGTGACCTAAAAATAGGTCGGGGGAGATTATAAGTGTGTATATGTATATATATATATATATAAACATACATATACAGACCCTTTCCAAAAAATTAGGATATCATAGAAAAGTTGTTTAATTTACATAAGAGTTAAACTTTCATAGATTATAGATTCAGGGCCCACAATTTCAACAATTTCAAGTATTTGTTTATTTTTACATAATTTGGGCTTCCAGCTCATAAAACCCACAAAAACAGGATTTTAAAAAATTAGAAAACTGTGAAGAAATCAACATTAACTTCTCAGTTTTTGCACAACAAAAGGAGAATAAGAACTGGACTGTTGGCCAGTGGTCCAAGGTCCTGTTTTCTGATGATAGTAAAGTGTGCCTTTCATTCTGGAATCAAGGTCCAAGGGTTTGCAGGAAGACGGGTGAGGAATAATAGTTTGTATAACGCATGAAACATAATTTTTTTTTTTTAAAGTTTTTTTCCAGCTGAAACAAAAGATGGCATGAAGTAGTGTTGTGGATTGATTCCTTTCAGTCAAAGTATTTCTATTCTGTGTATTTTGTTGTAAAAATGTAAGAGTGACTGCCCTCTATGGGTGAAATCTGGCTATTACAATCAAGTTTTGCAATTGGCCGGCCTCCACTCCTCATCATTCCTGTGTTATTCAGTCTATCCAGTTAACTGTTAGAATAGTTAAAGGGGAGGTATGATGAAAAAAAATCACTTTATAATGATTTTTCTACAGTAATATAAATCCTTTTAGCCTCATTCAACTCAACTTTATTTATATAGCGCAAATTACAACAAAGTCATCTCAGTGCGCTTAACAAATTATAAAATCCAAAGTAAGAAAAAGAACTCAACAAGATCCACATGAACAAGCATTTAGCGACAGTGGGAAGAAAAAGCTCCCTCTATTTTATAGGAAGAAATCTACAGCGGAACCAGGTTTAGAGGTGGCAGCATTCAGAGGGCCAAAATTGAAAAAGTTGTGTTTCCTCCTCCCTTGCTATTCCACATTTTGTAAAAAAGTCAGCTCAAAACAGGCAAGTTGGATTTTGCTCGGCAGGTGACGTCACCTACCGGAAAGTCCTCCTCCTGACAATCCTCTCCTCCTACCATGGACATAATACTTGCCTCCTAAAATGTGAGCTCCTCCCTCTCCAACTATCTTACAGATAAAACAAACGCTGCAGTTTAAAACAGAATATTTTTTATACTTTATTGCCATATATGTAAATGCAAACTACACTACTGGACGCCCAAACTGCACTACTTTTTTTGCTGCTGATCGTGTTGGGAGTCACTGCTTGGAGCCACGGACCACCAGCCTATGCAGCGAGACCCAGTGTAGTGTAAGGAGGAAATGATGGGGATGTTTACAGATTCGTGGCTCACAGCGCTAACAACGGACTCGTTGTGGAAATGGATGACTTCCAACTTTTATGCGGTGACGGATGACAAAGAGTGGTAAGGAGAGACTCTGGCTGTGTTTGTGTGTGGAAAGGAGGAGCTGCTGCTACTCCTAATGCTTTGGGTCTGCAGCAACGCACACGCACTTTTTTGACTCAAACTCACAATAGCTGCTTAAATATTCATGTGATTTACAGTAATGTGCAGTTTTTTGGCTGAAAACAATAGTATAAAGAGTGTGTGCAGAGCAAAAGATAATCGCTCGTGATTGCTGTTGTGTATGGAGTCAGAGTCTACAGACACGCCCATTCATGAATATGCATAAGTAGGCTGCGAATCAGTCCATTTTGAGAATTGCTCTGAAAGTGGCTTTTTAGAGGGCTAAAACTCCAGAAAACAGGTGAGTTTGGGGAAAAAACTCATATACTATGTTGTTGGTGTTCTTAGAACAAATGGAGATGGGTGAAAAAATGCATCATACTGGACCTTTAAGAGTGGTTCAATCACCTTGTTCCCCTGCAGCTTTCCAAGTCCATGTCTAGTTCCGGAGTGGACTCAATGATTTCCTGCACCTCAGACTTCTCCTGCTCCTCTTTCCCACCTTGTGAAAACACAGTTTGTGAGCAATGCTGCTTAGTTTAACATAAGAAACACACATTCATCAGCCAGTAGATCTAGTGTCAAATGGAAGGAAAACAAACATTTATTTGAGCACAGATAACAGAATAAAACATGCTGCACCAAATGTCCCACAACGATAAAACAATAACACTTTCCTTAAAAAAAAGCACTTTCAGAGATTTGAATGCAGCCCAAACTAAAGCCTGCTAATGACACATTTCATTGCCTAAGAAAGCTTAATACAATTGCCTATTATTGTTTATTGTTCACTACTGATACGTACATTTACACCGATGGTTAATTAAGAGATTCATTGTCAGAGGTGAAAGTAACTGATTACAAGTATCACGTTACAATAATTGAGTTGCTTTTATGGATACTTGTACTTTTTTGAGTATATTTCTAAATCAGTAATTTTACTTGTACTTAAATATGTTTTAATTGAAGCAGTTTGTTACATTTCCGCATCCAACTGTTACTGAGTACATTTTAATTTTTTGTTTAAAATGATCAAAGGACATTATGAAACTCCAAAAAATGTAATTACCAACCAGATTAAACGTAATGCACCACACCGAAACACCATTGAATGCCGGTTATTTTCTCAGTTTTAGAGTTCATAAATGTACCTTATATTGTACATTTTGACATAACATTTATTTTATACAGATGCCTTTGTGGAAAATTGAAGTTCCAATTGTGCACGAATTGGTCTCTTCCTTTTTTTTTAAGTTTATACATGAGATGTTTACTGTATGCAAGGGAACCGTGGCAACGATTTATTACCATCAAGAAGACAGTCATCAACATCCCCCGCCAGGATGGTTATCATTATAACTCACAACCTTTTCCTAAATGTCCTAAATCTAAGAACTTAGACGTATACATAAGAAAATAGTATCACATCAGAATATAAAATTACTAGGTGTGTCCCGATTCGATATTGATATCAGCCAGAAAACAAATATTGGATTTTATCAGACTGCATCTAAAATCTCCGATATAAGCACTCCGATAAGTTTTGGATGTTTTTGTCCCCGCCCTCAGTTGTCTCCACCATATATTGACAATAAAAAAATAACTCGACTTACTTGTTATTGTAGCTGAGTACAATTTCAATCAAGTAACAGTACTTCTACTTGAGTAGGATATATTCGTACTCTCTACACCCTGGTCATTTTGCAGGAGAACATGCACAAGTACACAAAAGTCAACCCAGGAGAGGAAAACATTTGGTAAAAATGTGCTCCGTCAGTTCTCACCTTCACGTAATTCCTGTACTGAGACGTTCTTACTGCTCTCTGGCGTCACACTGTTTAGCTCTGAGTTCTTGTTGGCACCGTGTGAGGTGTTCCGGTTATGCAGTGTCGCGTCCCCAGACTGTTTGGGGACATCAGGCACAACAGTCGAGGGCGAACAGGACGCTCCATCAGGAGGCGACACCGTGGCTGTGGACTGACAGTTACTGCTAGACTTGTGTGGAGCCACATTTGTTGTTAGTGAGGTAAAGCCATCTTGTGAGGATGCAGCAGTTTCATTTTTAGCTTGCTTGCTGATCTTGGAGCTTCCATTGTTTAGGCCTGCCAATTCATCCTTTAGGTAAAGAGAAAAAAAAAAATATTTTAAATCATGTATGAATCATTATATTGACTTTTTTCAGCATGAAAACATGCATGTCAATGTAACGTTAAACTAAACTCAAACAGATGTGGCCTAATGCAAGAACATTATTGCACAACATGCAGTTTCATACAACGGCAGATCAAAGCTGGCATACAAGTATGTCACTAAGAAAAAAGAAATGCATTGAAACTCAATCAAAAGTTCCTTTTTTTATTGTATATAGAGTAAATTACTTGATAACGCCTTACTAATGTTGTAATATAACCCTTACCAAAAATCCAAAGCTCCAAACAAGCAGCTCTGAGCTAGGAAATACCAGCACTTTGTACCTTTAGTGAGTTTACATTTACCAGTAAGCCCTTTTTGTCACAGTTAAAGTGATACTTGTTTTTTTTGTTTTTCCTTAAATAACTACAATGTTATCAACATTATGCATCAGTATATTTACACACGTGCATTCCAAATATCAGACCAAAGAGGAGTTTTACATTATTTTTTTAACAGAAATTAATTTACAACAATTTGCATAATCAAAAGGCATATTTGGTTAGATGCATGGAAATAAAAAAAATAAAAATAATATTAATAATAGGCTCATATGTATTATGAACAGAATTATTGTCTAAATGTGTGCCATCTGTCCCGGTCGGTCGGTGCTTTGTTTAAAGATACGTGTGTTTCTGTCTTTGTTTTAATTCAATCAGCTACTAGGCCGAGACTTTGTGCATCACCTGAGCAGAGATCTATGGTGAAATGGTTTTTCAATATGAGGTTTTAGTGCTTCATCAGGTCTCATCCAGTTCCTTGAACTTGAAAATGGCGGTGTAGTACCACTACCATCCATTTTAATACAGACGCACGCCTTCAGCTGAATAAGGAAGACAACTTAAAACAGGAAGTCTGCACTGCCATGGCAACCATCGACACTTTAAACACCATCAAACCAGTGTGAGTTACGAGATTGGAACACTTCTGGATAATCACTACGTCACAGTTTGTCATATATGTCGACCTCCACAAGCGTGAGTTTAAAGTGATTTTTATTGCATCTGCAGCTTCAAAATCTCCTGTCATTCCTCCAAGAAAATATATAATACATAAAAGAAAATATCAAAGAGAAAAGTCTTACATGGGCTGTCTTTGTACTTTGGAGTGAGGATCCTTTAATGTACATTGCAATGTATGCAAAACAATGCATGTGCATTTGATAGCTTAAAGGGGCAGTATTATGAAAAAATCCCTTTACAATGGTTTTGCTACAGTGAAATACATTCCTTTAGCCTCATTCAGAGGGCCAACATTGAAAAAGTTAGGTTTCCTCTCCCCCTGGTTATCCCACATTTTGTAAAAAGTCAGCTCCAAACGAGTTACTGTAATTGGATTTTTGCCCAAATATTACATCATGGGGGGGAAACTCCTCCTCCTGACAATCCTGGCTCCTCCTACCCTACATAAGAATGTGAGCTCCGACCCCTCAAATTATCTCACAGCTAAAACAAACATAGCGAAGGCAGGTTGATATTACACTTATTATGACAGTTAATATCTTTGCGTTCAGTATATAAATAAACCGAAGAGCGCTCAGAACCGTTTCACTTTAGTAGCCGTTATGCCTTGTACCGCCTTTATGGGATGATCTGATGTGTTTATGCGACGCAGCGGTCAGACAAAACAATGGACTATCATCTTAAATGGATTAGCCCTGTGGTCAGATGAGTCCGGTGAAGAAGGAAGACTTTTAATGATTTACTGGTGCTGCTGAGATAAACACACACGCAGATCCCCACGTCAAGAGCGCGCTCTCAAGCGAATGGGGACATTTTTTAATCCTGCAAAACGTTTCGTGCTTCCGGTGCCGCAGAAGACGCATTTGGTGTGAACGCAGCATGAGATCTAAAACTCCAGAAAACAGGCGTTTGGGAAAATAAACCTAAAATACTATGTTGTTGGGGTTCTTAGAACAATTGGAGATGGGTGAAAAATAGCATAATAATGGACATTTAAGTTGCAATCATGACTTCATCTATTTTATGATGATTTTAGAGGTGTAGTTTTATTTTTTTTTTGTTACCTAATTACAGAATAACAAGGGCTATGCATCACCCAAGTGGGTGCAAGGTGTTTCTACCTCAAAAGTTGTCTGGTGGAGAAAAAAAACACACTCGAGTGCATTTAAGTCCCGACTTCAATTCAGTTAGTACTGATGTTCATCTCATAATGTCAATAAAAATGATGCTGAGTGTTATTCAAAATAGGACGACAATCATGCATCGTCTTTTCACACACTAACAGCACATTTCTGATCAGAGCACAAACCATTAGTGTGGTAGATGTTAGGTTTTCACCAAGATAAAGGGGTGTACCTCATCCTGATCATCTACTGGCTTGGGATTAATCTCAGGGGATCTATCACCTTCCACTATGATTTGGAAAAACGTCTGCTCAAACAGAGGACATGTGTTCAGTAATGCTGTTGTCTACAGCAGAAAATATTGATTAAATGAAGCTTAAAAAATAATCAGCAAGTACTAGCCAGATTTAGATTTAAAGTTCAGTGGATACACTTGTAATGTTCATGCAAGCATGGAACAGCACAGAGCTGGGGTGTCCAAACTACAAAGGAGAAAAAGTTTTAAAAAATACAATTATAAACATAAAAACATGTATTGGTGCTGCCTTTCCTTGTTCTAACAGTAGGTAGAGCTGCCATGTCAGCAAACAAACCCAGGCAGGAGGTTTAAGTGGTTTTCAAACTTAAAACTTAAAACTTTTTGTTGATGAAAAATTTCCAGCCCCCTCAATCGCAACAAAACATCAACAAAATGGGTGAAAAATGTCACCTTTATTGAAAAAAAACGGTAAAAAATTGTGATCACTGTTCTTGAAAACTCAATAAAGTCACATTTTAGAACAATAATAATCAAGCTTTTTGAGTACAAATTAAAAAAAAAAAAAAAAATTTTATTTTTCATGCTCAATGTTCAGCAAGGTCGCTTCCCCGTCGTACATTTGACAGATATTGAAGAACTAGTGTCAGTCAGGATGAATAAAAAACAGAACAAAATGTGCTTTAATAATAACTTACGCTGTATTTAAATATTATAAACTATTATGACCTAAAGGTAAGATTGTAATATACAGTATCTTGCAGGGGACGCCATCAATAACAACATGTAATTTAATCCAAATGCATTATTTTAATACATATTATAGACAGAAAAACTAAATTAAACCATGTGACCAGTGGGTAATTGCACCTGCTCTCCTCTTAGCATGCTAAAGCGTGAGCTGTAGTCATGGTGTTTCAGAGGCTCATCTGCTTGATATATTCCTTGTTTTTTTTCCACTCTGAGGACCCTATTGTGATGTCTAGATTCTCTGGCAGCTGATTTGCTAACCCCAGCAGAAGAACAGCCATAAATAACATAGTGCTGATAGAAAACAATCCATCAGAATGATCATGATCATCATCCCCACACGGTCTGTCACCTTGGAAAACATTTCAAAAAGAGAACGTTGACAATGCCAACATAAAAATAAATATTCATAAAAAAAAAAAATAAATAAAAAAATCCCAAAATAACAGGAATCTAAGTACAGACCCTTTCCAAAAAATAGTATATAATGGAAAATATGTTTAATTTCTATAATTCCATTCAAAAAATTAAACTTTCATAGATTATAGATTCAGGGCCCACATAATCACCATTTACTTCTCAGTTTTTGCAGAAAAAAAAAGAGGAGAAGGAGGACTGGACTCTTGCCAGTGGTCCAAGGTCCTCTTTTCCGATGAGTAAGTAAAGCATGTCTTTCATACGGGAATCAAGGTCCAAGGATTTGGAGATAGACGAGTGAGGAACAGAACACAAGCTGCTTGAGGTCCAGTGTGAAATATCCAGTCAGTCATGATTTGGGGTGCAAAGTTCTGTTCGGTTTTATGAGCTGGAAGCCCAAATTATGTAAAAATAAACAAACAAATACTTGAAATTGTTTAAATTGTGGGACCTGAATCTATAATCTATGAAAGTTTAACTATGGAAATTACATGATACATGATATTCAAATGTTTTGGAAAGGGTCTGTGTGTGTATGTGTATGTGTATATATATATATATATATATATATATATATATATATATATCTCCAACCATACCTGTCAAGTTTTGGATTTGAAAATATGGGACATTTTCTGGCGTCTGCTACGATACGTCCCACCACCCCAACCAAGCTCCAGTATTCCCTATATTTTAAGAGGTATACAAGAAATCTAAAATGCGTACAGTGGGGCAAAAAAGTATTTAGTCAGCCACCAAGTACTCCCACTTATAAAGATGAGAAAGACCTGCAATCTTCTCAACTGAGAGACAAAATGAGAAAAAAAATCCCATTGTAGGATTTTTAATGAATTAATTGGTAAATCCCTCAGTAAAATAAGTATACGGTCACCTACAAACAAACAAGATTTCTGTCTCTCACAGACCTGCAAGTTCTTCTTTAAGAGGTTCCTCTATCCTCCACTCGTTACCTGTATTAATGGCACCTGTTTGAACTTGTCATCAGTATGAAAGACACCTGTCCACAACCTCAAACAGTCACACTCCAAACTCCACTATGGCCAAGACCAAAGAGCTGTCAAAGGACACCAGAAACAAAATTGTAGACCTGCACCAGGCTGGGAAGACCGAATCTACAATAGGTAAGCAGCTTGGTGTGAAGAAATCAATTGTGGGAGCAATTATTAGAAAATGGAAGACATACAAGACCATTGATAATCTCCCACAATCTGGGACCCCACGCAAGATCTCACCCTGTGGGGTCAAATGATCACAAAAGTCCCTGAACCACACGGGGGGACCTAGTGAATGACCTGCAGAGAGCTGGGACTGAAGCAACAAAGGCTACCATCAGTAACGCACTACGCCGCCAGGGACTCAAATCCTGCAGTGCCAGAGGTATCCCCCTGCTTAAGCCAGTACATGTCCAGGCCCGTCTGAAGTTTGCTAGAAAGCATTTGGATGATCCAGAAGAGGTTTGGGCAAATGTCATATGGTCAGATGAAACCAAAATAGAACTTTTTGGTAAAAACTCAACTCGTCGAGTTTGAAGGAGAAATAATGCCGAGTTGCATCCATAGATCAAAATACCTACTGTAAAGCATGGTGGTAGTAACATCATGCTTTGGGGCTGTTTCTCTGCGAAGGGACCAGGACAACTCATCTGTGTAAATGAAAGAATGAACGGGGCTAGGTATCGTGATATTTTGAGTGAAAACCTCCTTCCATCAGCAAGGGCATTGAAGATGAAACGTGGCTGGGTCTTTCAGCACGACAATGATTCCAAACACACCGCTCGGGCAATGAAGGAGTGACTTTGTAAGAAGCATTTCAAGGTCCTGGAGTGGCCGAGCCAGTCTCCAGATCTCAACTCTATAGAATATCTTTGGAGGGAGTCAGTGTTGCCCAGCGACAGCCCCAAAACATCACTGCTCTAGAAGAGATCTGCATGGAGGAATGAGCCAAAATACCAGCAACAGTGTGTGAAGACTTACAGAAAATGTTTGACCTCCGTCATTGCCAACAAAGGGTACATTACAAAGTATTGAGATGAACTTTTGTTATTGACCAAATGCTTATTTTCCACCACAATTTGCAAATAAATTCATTAAAAATCTTACAATGTGATTTTCTGGATTTTTTTTCGTATTTTGTCTCTCATAGTTGAGGCATATCTATGATGAAAATTACAGGCCTCTCTAATCTTTTTAAGTGGGATAACTTGCACAATTGGTGGCTGACTAAATACTTTTTTTGCCCCACTGTAGGTGATTAGAATGTGGTAGGCCTAACTAATGCTGTGACTTTTAAAACATGCATATGAAGCAAATGGGGACATTTTTTGATCCTGCGAAACCTGCTAATCTAGGCTGTATTATAAACATAAATGGGTATATGAAACACTTTTTTTTTAAAAAAAACACTTTGTATATTTACTGTACATTTCACGTTGCTTGTCTTTAAGTAAGACATTTACATTTTATTTTCATTACATTTCAATTTCTCATGCTCACTCGTGGGGTTCTCTGGCATTCACTAGAGCATGCACACAAACTATCACCATCATTCTATGTGTAACAACCACATATGCATACTGAGGTCATTAGTATTTGGAGCTGATCTTTGAGTAGCATGGTTTCCAACAGCAACCATCAAAGAAACTGTCTCCCTTTTCTTTGAGGATTCAACCTCAAATAAAAGACTAGCACCGACAGACTTCCTCTTCTGGCTTTAGTACTGACTAACTTCTGCTCAAAGCTACAAGTTGCTAAACATTCAGGACACACACACACACACATGTTCCATCTGACAATGCATGTGTGTGTTAGCTGACATTGGCTCGTTCCATTTTGTTTCCACTGCCTTTCAAGTGAACTAATGATGATGAAACACTAATCTGTAGGGAGCTTGGTGACGTTGTACTCATCATTTTAAATGATGTTGATTTTAATGGAGCATTAGTATAGGGCTGCACCATTATGGCCAATATGATAATCATGATTATTTTTGATCAATATTGTGATCACGATTATAATCAAAATTATTTCGCATGTCAAGGGAAAAAAAAAATCTGTGTTTTTATTACACTACTTTTAACAAACAATATGCAGGGTTACCCATGAGGAGTGGATCATCTCACCTTCTATATATCTTTGCTCAGAGCTGTATGTATTTATTGTGTTTATTTGTCGTAATTTTCCCCAAGCCAAATTTAAAAGATTGTAGCAACATAAAGCAAATAATTGTATGATTTCTCATCCGATTAGTCGATTAATCGTTTCAATAATCGATGACTAGTCTACTATTAAAATAGTCATTAGTTGCAGCCCTAGACTCTATACCATCCCACTAGTATTGAGATGGCAGCAAGCTAAAGTAACCAATAAATAATGTAAATACAGTACACTGACCAAAATTGAATATCTATGTTGAAAATAACTAATAGCTTTCACGTTTTTCATGTTGTAGGCTTGTCAATCACTAAAGCTTCTGAGTTTCCTGGTTTTACCCCTTGGCCATGTTTATTTATGTAATTTCTTTAAACTTTTAAACATGACCAGCAATGGCTTGTTTTAAGATTCACTAGATTTAACTTAAGTGAAAATCAATTGATAATATTTATTTTAACTGTATTTTTTAAAACCGTATTTCAAGATTGTGCCTTGTTGTGAGACTCTACATTTAAGTATAGTTAATAAATAGATTATAATAACACACAATAGTCAGAATTTCAAAATTCCTCTCAACTTTTACCTTTTTTTTTTTTTTTACAAAAACACGGTGGGCTGCCGGTGGGCTTCTTTACCACCAGGCTTAGCAAGTTTTCTGGGGTAAACCCTGATATGTGTACAGGTTATAGTGAAAAATGAAGCTTTAAATAAGAATTATACAAAAAGCCCATATTTTAAATGTAAATATTGCAGACGATCAGATTTATTTCATCGTGGCAACCAAAATCGTGATCACAATTAAAATGTGATTATTTGTGTGGCCCGACATTAGTAATACCTTAAGGCTGGTGTTGGACCGTGGATGGCTGAGGTTAGTGAATCCCCAAGGTTCTGCTGGGAGGTCACTGTGTTCCCTCTGGACATTATGGGTTGTGCCGTCACTCCCAGGCAGTTGGAATAGGCCGACTGAGATGGGACGCTCTTTCCTGGAGGTAGAAGATGTGAAAAGTAAAATGTTTAAAATAAGTTACTCTGCCTTTAAACATTTACAATGACACATGCCAAATTGATGTTTTGGTTTTCACGTCAAACATTAAGCCATAACAGATACTTTCTAGGTTTACTAAGACTCTCTAAAATATAGATAAACAAGTCAAACTCATTTTAGTTCCTGAGCCAAATACAGACCACGTTGATCCAAACTAGGCCAAACATTATAGTTGGATAAAACATGTACTTTCAACATCATTGGGCTCTAGTTTGCACTTCTACGAATAAATGATATGTAAAGCTGTAAGGCACTGACGATATCCAAGCAACAACTGACAGAGGTCAGTTTCTGGACGAGCTTCACTTTAAGTTTCCTTAATTTTGTGACTAATTTATATTTAATTTAGGGACATTTTTGAAAAAATTGAGAGTTCCTTCAACAATTTGAGATTAAAAGTTTGTACCATCACGTGATATAAGCACCAACTGTGAGTGCTAAAAATTTTGTGGCGTTTCATTGAATTTGTGTTTTTGGAGGGGCTGAGATATGAATAAGTTGGTCATTTACACAATGGTTTTCTGATTGTTACTTTCTCCTGGGGCCCCAATTGCATGCTCCAAAGGGCCAAATTCGGCCCCCGGGCCTTGAGTTTGACACATGTGGGCTAACACAACAAGATTAATCTTTTTTTAGTGATAATATTAGGCTAAATCATCAGGAGTATTAGCAAGAGCATTCTGATCAAAATGGCCATCACAAGTGAGTGATTTTGAAATAAAAACAACATGTATTGCGATACTTTATAACTGCCTAAAGGCAATACATAGCTTTTAATTTGAGTTTTTTTTTTTTTTTTTTGCACTTTTAAATAGTATTTGAAAGATTTCACTGAAAAACAACTTATGGCCTAACGACACCTGAAGTTTCCCAATAAAGCACAATAAAAACACTGTATGTCCACTTTAATGACAGGAAAAACAGAGAGGCGCACGCACGCACGTTGCACAAAAGAAATACAGGATTTTCTGTAACATGATAAAGAATTCAATCAAAATAATTGTGGTTATCTTTTTGGCCATAATCGTGCAGCCCTAACACACAAACATGCAGGTATTATGAACACTTTAAAGTCAAAGTAGAACTAATGCAGAGCCTATGCAAACAGCAGCACTGAGTCCTTTAAGATTACCAGTAAGAATAAAAGTCTAATGCTGACTGTACTCACAACAAATATTTACTTGATGAAAATAATGACCGAAAGCAACAAACTGAGGTGAAATAGAAGATCTAAATGGACGGAGCACAATTATGAGTTCCTTTCTCAACAGATATTAAGTGTGCATTTACACAACAAAATGCACACGAATACAAGTTGTACCTGCTGGGTAACGATGCTAAGGACGGGAGTGTGGGTAAGACCCCAGATGAAACAGAATAGTGGACCAGGAGCAGCACTGACAGAGAAACCAGCACGGCTGAGTTGATGACCACTGCTCCCCCGACGAAGCCAAAAACAAAGAGCAACAAACACCCGGGGCTCATGGCCCAGTGGCTGCAGAGGTCAGTGATGGTGTGTGAGACGAGCGCAGAGCAGATCTAACATCCTGTGGCTGGTTTACAGCTCCTCTGGCAGGTTCCTTTTCTTCCTCCTTTGGCAAAAACGTGACTCAGCTTCAACGTTGCAGTCCTGATTGCTGTGACGCTTTCTCCCTCAGACTGCCATAGCACCCACCACCCCTCCTCCCTCTTCCCCTCCCTCTCTCTAGCTTTTGTACAGCTTGTTTTTATGCTTCCTCTCAGGCTGCAGCACATTGAAAACAGAATGAGGAGAGTGATGAAGCTGTTTGTGTGTGAACATTTTCTAAGTCTGGGGGAGCCGAGTGTGGGCATCATGGCGACGGGTCTAAAGGACCACACAGTGTGGGTCACTCTGTAAGTCAGCACTGACCATCTTCACCACTATTTACTGCTTGGTTTTAAATGAGGAAGACAAGAAACTTTCATAACTCTTTACTTGAAGTTTTATACCTTATTATAACAGTTGCGGGTCCGAAGATGTGGAACGCACTGCCACTTCCACTTCACATTAGAAAGGCTTCATCTCTGCTTGTTTTTAAGTCTCTTGCAAAAAAAAAAAAAGCACCTTTTTACTTTGACGTACGGTTTTTAAATTGCAATGATTTAATGTTCACTGTTATTGTATATTTTAGTGTATGTACTATATATATCTGCTGTCACCTTGTACAGCACTCTGTCCCCGTCTGCCTGAGTTTTTAATTAAAAATACTTTATAAAGTATTAATTTCGCAAACAACACTTAAGGCCCATGTTACAAACGAGATGACCTTATCGCGCTAACTTCCAGGATTTAATCCGTATGTGCTGGACGACAAAGCTCGCTAACGTGTTAAGGAGCTAAATCATCATGGTAACTTAGGCAGAACAACTAACCTGGTCGTGAGCCGGTTTTGCTCTGGCTCGGATCTGAGCGAGTGACCAATCAGTTCTCTTAGAAAACAACCTGTCGTATAAAAGGAGGATCATCGTGACCACGTCACTGTGTGGATCTGAACTGACAGCTGACAGGAGAGAAAATATTTGGACATTGATGCAATCCTTTCATTAACCGATGACATAATTTAGGAAAGATATAGATTTATATCTGATGGACTGATCTACAGTCAGCTGAAGAAGCCTGTGTTTTTGTATGCGTGGACGGGTGAAGTCAATAATGAATTCATTCATTCATTCATACGCTATAGTGAGGCTGACAGCAACAGCAGGAACACACTACAGACTGTGAAACAATGTGCTCTCATCCCTGGTCGGGACCATGTTATGAAGTGGATCAGATCTGAGTGAGTATAAAAGCTCCACCTCCTAGTGCGCTGCATGAACACTGTTGCTCTTTGCTGTCATCATGGATTTTTAAATTAATTATATTTGTTTAAGATCATAAGCTGTTCCTCTATTGTAAAGACGGTCGCTCTGCCAGTTTTATCCATTGATTGGTCGGACGTTGCAATCTCCACGCGCACATACCGAGGCTGAAAACACTTGGCTTAAACTAGCGCGTTGTGATCGACCGTCGTAAAACAGCTTCTCTCTGACAGGGAATGTTTGGTTAGTTGAAGCCAGCTAACGGAGATTAATCCAAGATATAATTATCTAGATTCATAGCATAGGAACTTCATAGAACTTCAAGTGTTACCAAAACTTTCAACACATTGTCCTAATTTTCTCTCAGTGCTCTGTCATTATGGAAAAAGTGTAGGTGAGTATTGGAAAAATATGGATGGGATATTATTGACTGGTCGACATAGGTGTTGGTTTTTCTACCAATATTGAATAACTGATAAGATGTGTCTCTGCCTCAATCTTTGTTAATAAATGTCCTTTTTTAGCGCCAACTAGTGGTAGAAAAGTATGGGCTAAAGTTTATTTATTAACCTAGTATGAAAACGGGTGCAAATGTGAGTTCACATTTGGTCGTATGACAGGACCAACGTGTGTTAATGAAACACAAACTTATACCCTCCACTGAGGTCAAACAGGAAAAGAAGCTTTTCCAAGATGAAAATCGGAATCCTCACATCTGAGGTTGAGCAAAACAAATAAGTGCTCTTTGAACTTGTGAAAACGGGAATTAAATAAGGGCATTTAAACACTTTGTGGAAGAGAATCAGTTACTTAGCAGGTGACGTCTGCCCCCTTGTGTGCGATGCGAGCAACTTCACAACCGAGATCCAGGAGACACACACATATGACCTTTATATCTGCATTAAAATGACTAAATGTCCTTGTCTGTGTTTATAATGAATTCAGCCAATTGCATCTATAATTCATCACATTGTTGATTAAATACTGCAGCACATTTGTGAAAGTTTAAGAAACTATTTACATATAAAAGCACGAATGAGGTCCTATTTCCTTCATAAAGCACATCATTCTCTTAGAGCATACGAGCACGCCCCGCGTGCGCACTGGGTGAACCTATTTTATTTTGTTTAATTCGTTTTAATAATATGTTCTGAATGTGTGTCTGCTCATGCTTAAATGACAGCTGAGGCTTGTTTAATACTTTGTTTTCAGACTCAGTCAGATTTTGCTGTGCTGTACCACAAATTCACACACTCAGATTTGCGTACACGGGGTCAGACCTGACATGAGATCTGATCGTAGCGTACGATAACATCAAAATTGATTAATACCAAAGCTTGCGTGAATTTGGTCGAACGCACATCATACGCACCGATCTGATTGTATGAATGATTGATAAATGAGGGCCATTGTGTGCACATGTTAATCTGGAATCCAAAGCTAATGAAGACAATGGCAAATAATGTATCCCTCCTGACCTCCATGCTCCCTGCAGCCTGACGTGCAGTGTCATAATTTGCTCCACAAATCAGAAAAGCTCATCATCACATCAAAGATGATTTCTAACCCTGGCCTATTTTTAACATCAGCAGCATCTGGAGTTCATCCAGCTTAATGCAGATCCTCACAACAGTGTCTAATATGGTTGTGTAATCTAAAACCTTCTGTCATGTTTGCTTGTAGGCAAGTCTGTTCGTGAATGTACATGTCTGTGTGTCTGTTGGCAGGTTGTGTGTTCCAGCACGCTCCTAAGCCTCGTCTGTTCTGAGTGTTTCAATAAGTCAGTGGGTGACCCCGCTATGCCTCAGTCTGTTGCAGTTGCATCCTTGAAAGTCTGTCCACCCAGTTGCTTGGTCCACTTTCCACCTCCTGTCCTGATGTCCAGTGGTTTCATATGATTCCAGGAAACATGCAGGTTTCTCAACAAACCTGACACTTTTATGCAAGCACAACTTAAAGGACCATAACTCTGAATGACAACTATGTAAAATATCAGGATGGAACTTAGGAGGCCATACATCAGCTTAGCTATTCAGGAGGCTGAGGATAGCTTCAAACATTCCCATTCAGAACAGATAGACTCACGTTGTGTGTGTTCAGTTCACTTAAGTTTGAAACAGAATTTGAATAGAGGCTCACACAGTTATTGTGGACTCCAATTATGACACAGCTTAAAAATGATTACATAAAAAAGCTCCGTCACACATCTACTCTTACTCACCTCTATGGTTGTTGTATCTGAGCACTGGGATGTTTTCATACTTTTCTTTTTGTACGTCTCCACAATGACACAGCAGGATTCACTTTAGCACAATAGTAGATGTCCACCCTAACTCCTTTACCCTTGTATTTCTCCCTAACTCGGGTATAAAACTGTTTTCTCTTTTTAAATCATCCCCTTGCTTAGGAAGAGCTGGTGACGAAGAAACGTAATCTAATCTTATTTATTTCCGAATGAATAAAACATAGCTGCCTACACGTTATTAATTATGCAGACATTGCATGAAGTTGTTTTTGGGTACGAAAAGAAAAACATGACTTTATTTTTACCCTGTAGATCACACGTGTCAAACTCGAGGCCCGGGGGACAAATCTGGCCCTTTAGAGCTTTCAATTCGGCCCGCAGCAGAAAGCAAAAAACTCAGAGAAACCATTAATCCTTTGTGTAAATTATCAACTAATTCAGTTGTATATCTCTCCAAAATTTATACACAATTCAATGAAATGCCACAATATTCGCAGGGCTCACATTTTCCCAATGATTATATCACATGATGGCAAGCATTTATAAGCTAAAATTGTTTAAAAAAATTGAAGAAAAAAAAAAACTAAATTTTTTGCAAATTCTGCATTTTTCTTTAAATTATTTCACAAAATATACATAAATTACAAACCAATTGGTCACAAAATAAAATAAATTGACAGTGAAGATCCAGCAGTGGCTGAAATCTGTCACTTATTGCTTTGATATTATCAGTGCCGTACATATTTTATAAAATATTTGATAACACTTTAGTTTAGGGAACACCTATTACGTGGAAGTGCAAACTAGGGCACAATAAGGATTAAATTGCTAATTTTCCCTCCTAAAATCTGTGGCCCACTTGAGATGAACTGCTCTGTATTTGGCCCTTGAACTGAAATGAATTTGTCACACCTGCTGTAGGTGATTTGAGAACTGAGTTTTAAATGTCTGACCGTGTCCTGGCGGGAGCAGGTCCATCCGACGGCTCTGCTGTCATCGCTAAGTGTTTGGTCCGCTCCAGGTGCTCCATGTAGTTGTGGATCATCTAAAAAACAACCATTGAGCATCAGATATTTACACAGAATCAGAATAAAGCTAATAATCCCAATTGGAAATTACTTAAATCAATATCTCTCCTTGCCCCCCGCCTGCAAATATCTATATATCTGTATTATTTATACTTTTTATATGATTTTTTCTATTTATGTTTATATATAGCTTCTATTATTGTATTGTTTATTTTATCATCAATATTCTTCAGGGGGTAGTTTGGGTTTTCTGTGTGTAGACTTCTGTCATCTTTTTTATTGCACTTTACCTGAACTGAGCTGTAATGACAGTAATTTACTCTAAATCATCTTATTGATTATTCAAAATGCAAGATGCTGATGATTAGACAATTTAGGGGCATTCATGTGTTTAATGCGGTGGTTCTCAAACTTTTTTGGGTGTTCCTCACCTTGAACGAAAGGGGAACTTTGAAGCCCAACCTGCGCCCATTGCCCCCAAATAATCCTGACAAAGGGCACATTTTCAAATTTATTGAACTAACACGGAACAAGTATCATCATATTTCATAATAAATCAAAAAATAAATTGAACTAATTACCTGCTTAAAAAACAAATGTAAAAGTGGAAGCAGAAACAAGCTTAAGTATAAGTAGAAGCTTAAAACAAAAAAAGATTGTTAATTTCTAAAGTCAGCTATTAAATGTTTGTTTATTGTTCCATCCATATGAACTACATTCTGACGTAAATCATTATTTTGACACTTTAGTTAAACGTTACATTTTGGTCGCATATCTAATCATTTATTTGCTCTTTTAATTTTGGCTACATTTTTAGGTTTCAGATAATTACTTCCTTTGTGTGTAGACATTTTGTGTTAATAATCTATATTGTCTATGAAGAAATCAGATTGGCATGAAATTGTAAATGTCCTCCTGTTTGTTGCGCCACACCTGTCGTGTCTCCATTCCCCACCAGGGGGCGCGCCCCACACTTGAGAAGAACAAGTTTAATGTGTCACAGGTTGGAGTGAGTCTGACTTCTGACTCTGGATCTGTTTCTTTTTACCTCTGCTTCACTTAATAAGGACGTGGGTGGTTTCTTAACACACCCATGGGCCTGTTGGTAATTATAGGTTCACCTGTTACTTGTTTTTGTATTTTTGAATAGCACAGATGGCATCATTCAACACATACATTTTCCAACACTTTATAACAGAAGGCCAGATAACTCAAGAATTACTGATAGCAAGACACACAAAAAAAACAAAAACTAAAAAAACAATGATAATGAATAGAAAACAATAACAAACACAATTATCACATCAACAATTGTCATCTGCATTCACATTTTCCAAAAAAGTCAAAAAAGGTTGCAGACTTCATAAAATGTTTGTATTGATTCCCTTGTGGAGTAACTAATCCTCTCTAAGTGAATAAAGGTTGTGACCTCTTTGACCCAGACTACATACGGTACGTGGGTGGTAGAAAGGGGCAGAAAGCTATCATATTAGCCCTTTTCTCACCTCAATTGGCAGCCCTCACAATCACTTTAAATACAGCAATAAATGGACTCGATTCCACTGTAGAATTACATATTGTTGACAGAGTTTTAAAAATGGATTCGCAGAAATTGTTCAACTTTGGACACATTTAAAACACGTATTAAAGTGCAGTTGCATGTGGGGTCAAGGTCAGTTTTTATTTTACTCAATTTTGCTTTAGACCTCACCTGTTACTTGTTTAATTTGGCCGAAAAAATCTAGTGTATGTTGGTGGGTTTTTGGTAGATTGAGGAATTTGTATTATTTTAAATCTGATTAATATTTTAATTAGGGATGAAACAATTCACTTAACTCCCGATACGATTCGATTCACAATACTGGGTTCACGATACGATTCTCTCACAATTTATTTTACAAAATGAGACTGTAGACAAATGACTGAAAAATATTACTTTTCTTTTTTCAAAAAAAATAAAATAAAATTCTGTACTATTTTCTATTATCTTTCATTGTCAAAAGAATCCCCTTGATAAACTATGCAAAACAATGCAATTTAATCAAAAATAAATCCTGAATGAAATCAAGAAATAGTACACATGAAGAAGAAGCCTATTCATTTAAATTGTGGCTCTACAGTAAACTATGCAAAACTGCATAATAGTTCCTTTTCTTTTTAAAAGTGCAACTGAAAATGTATTTTGCGCCTTAACAATTGGACTTTAAAACAAATCCAATATCAAAGAAATAATGTAAATAAACAAACTATGGCTTTCATTATCGCTCTCTCTTGTTTCTCCCTTATGTTCATGCATACAATGCATCATCAATGCAAAGGCATTAAACGTCAACATTTTCTTTGTTTTATTTGCTTTTGCAGGCAACAGCTCTAAAGACTTCAGTATATTCAAACCCTGTTCAGCAATAGTTAAAGTCTCCAAATGGGTACACTTTTAAGAATCTGTTTCAGTGACAAAATAATTAATAACATGCATATGAAGAAAACCTGGTGCAGAATAAATCAAAGTTAAATTTTAGTCTGAGAACTATTTTGGGTTTGGTTAAACTAGAAGAATGTTTAATAACATTTGCAAACTAAGTTTCTTCACCAACACTTCTGACTTAATATTTACCAAAAGTCAGTATTAATTACCAAGTAAATCAGCAAAGGATCCTACCTCTGTGTGTCTCTGATGAAGAGTGTTGTATTCCTTCTTTAGCTCCGCCTCTCTTTCATCCATCCTGCTGACTGGGGAAAAAAACAACAACAAACAAATAAACTTGAAAGAAGGTTTGAGATGAGTATTATTTACAGTATATTTAACAAGAACCCATTAAAACACAATTTGAAGAGGTTCTGCAGTAACATCGTAAAGAGGGAAGAGGGAGACATTACACCAAAAAAGCTGTTAAAGTAGAACACGATCAGTTATATTTTATTTATAATTTCTTTTGGGAAATCTTACACCTTCTCACACCTGAGGTTTTCCCTTTGCCAAAGGATCTATTTATCTTTAGTGGCACAGGGAGGGAAATGCTACTTTTTAAATGCCAGTTGATTTTAGATTTTTAAGACTGAGTCCGTGGCTCTCTACTTATACGTAGGATATACAGTTGTAGATGAGAGTCCACAGAGAGCTGACGGACTACTACTCTGCACATTCTGTCCAACTGTAAATCCATTAGAGCTGGTGGTAAACGATTATATTTAAAACGATTATTCAGGCAATTATTTTATCGAATAGTTGACTATTCTAACGACTAACTAGACGATTAATATAACGATTATTTTTCTGTTGCACGATTAATAAAAACCATAAAATTTCAAATAAATACAAAAAAATCTTAATAAATTACTTTTATTATACAACAGTTTTCCAAAGCCAGACATCTTTTGTTTAAGACAAAATAAAAGCAGTGTTATACACAATAGAAGTCCTTTCAGTGTTATGCGTTAGTTGACATTCATTGGCGAACTAACTTTCGTGTAGTTCAGTGACGTGCCGTCAGGGTAGGCAAGGTAGGCAGTGCCTACCCAAGGTTGAATTGATATTTTGATTATTTGTTTTAATTATAATGCAATTATAAATTATTTATTTTTCCATTTCCAATAGCCTACAGTACCTACAAGTTTGAAAGTGTCTGCATTTTGTGCATTTCATAGCCCAAATTACTAAACAGCGCTATTTCCTGGAACGGCTGCCGTCTCACTCCGCTGTAGGGCAGGAGGAGGCCACGCCCCCTCCCAAAAGCACACGACTGCTCTGCCTCTGTTCCCATAGCATGTTTTTATGTGTTTGTGCATGCGCAGTCAGTTCCCCAAGATGACAACCATTTACGTCCAAAGGCAGCTCCTACACTGCCTTTGTACGTAACCGCGCTATGCTAAATGCTATACGTAAGTTCACAGTGCATTAGTGAATTGATCCCATGTGACTGCTGCTGCTACGTTCTCTCTCGCTCCAGCTAGTGGGCGGGATAATAACACTACAGGCAGGATGACAGCGCCAGAGATGATAAGGAAACTTTTTTTTGAGGAAAAACGAAAGCTTTTAAAAGATGAGAGACCAACACCTGAGTTACCAGACCTTCAGCAAAAGTAAGGTCTGAAAATGTTTGATTGAGCTAACGCAAATCATGAATTGGCAAACGTAACGTTGAACAGATACGTCTAATGTTACCACATCGCTTGCTACCGTAGCTAGCAGCTCTACACTTTGGTGGTGCTTGTGGCTGGGTAGCGGTGTTCTGTTAGCTGTCAGTTAATCCCCGTTACCATTCATGCCAGCATTATATGCTATTTCTAACTAATGTTAGCTAAACAGCTGTTTAGCCACCAGCTACTAACAGTACCCAAACACAAACACAGTTAGCTAGCACCACCGAAGTGCGCAGAGCTCAAGCTCACGCTCACGTTGCACAATACAATACATAGTATTTTTTTTTTCGACCAAAATAACCACTAATAACATATAATAATGTACACCCTTTCAAATGCAATCAACTTGTATTTTTCATAAGTATTTTTTACCATTGTAATTGGAATGTCAAGAACTTTTAAATATTTTAAGCAAATATCACAAACAACAAAAATAAAATAGACCCCGTCTCTGTTAAGAAAAACCACCTCAAATGCAAAACCACACACAACCAAAGCTATAAATAAAATGGTTCATCAAGTCTCTCTCAAACAAAATTGCACTTGCAATAAATAATAAACATTGAGGCACAGAGGTATATAGTTGCACATTCCTTAACAGCTAACACTTCCAATCCAATTAGAACCTTTGTAAACAAAAACGCTAGCGGCCCCGCCTCCCCCTGTTTTATTCTGTTACGTTTTCATTCAGTCTTAAACCAAACAGAAGGGACCAAATAGTTTCTAGTTTACTTCGTTAATTCGGCTATGAAACAAACATGCTGGTGCTGAGGGTGAACCCCCTTGTAATACAGCCTGTTTGGAGGCAAAAGATGAGGAAAACAAAATACTCAGACTTAGCTTAGTTGCTAGCCCCGCTTGGCATCCCTGCTTCTGCTCGCACCGTTTACGTCTCCTCCGCTGGCGGACACCGCGGGTAAGAGGCTCCGTTGCCTCACAGGCCTCTGGGTGTAGTCGACGTAGCAATCCGAAGCTACGTGGTAGGTGGCATACTATTTTAGAGTAATTACGCTGCAGGTTCACTGAGAAATTATTAGAACTGACTGAGTTATCTGCTGTTTTATATCCATTGCTAACGCTAGTCTCTGCAGCCGCAGCCGTGCCGCCAAATACGTATGAATATGGCAATATACCGAGGCCGGCAAACTTACCGAGTTCATTTTAGTTACGCCTCCAGTGGGCGCAATTCAGCTTCTAGCCGAAAACAAACCACATATTAGGACTCGGGAATAAAACGCATCTGCTGGGGTCACATTTTCCATGAAATTAGCACTTGTATACACCGCGATTTTCTAATCGAAACAAAACCTGATTTTTTGTGACATTATTACATTTGTAAGTGTACATGGATCTTATCTATTATTTTTGAACATCTCTGATTGTTGGAGTTTCCTTGTACACAAAGAGTTTTTTTGTCCCTGCTCAAAAAAAAACAAATGAATGAATGAATTTACCGCACAACGTCCAAACGCACGATTCATTATGAAAAATATGTACACTCCAAGCCAGGAACATAAGCTGCACTTTAAAAAATTTTTAAATTGTATTGAGGATTTTAAAACTTTTGTTAACACTAAGTTTTATACATAAGGCTGACATTATCCTGTCATTAGCATGAATAAGGTGTCATGAAGGCTGTCATTAAGTGTCGTTGCTAAATTAAGACACCTTTGGAGCTATGTTGGCATTTTTCAGGTTCGGTGGAGGGATCTAGTGGGGTTAGCGTAATGAATGACACTTAATGACAGCATTCATGACACCTTATTCATGCTAATGACAGGTGCTATGTCACAATAATGACAGCGTAATGTCAGCCTTTATGTATAAAACTTCAAGTAAAGAGTTACCAAACTATGTATTTTTTTTATTTTATTTTCATATGTTTTTAAAAAAAAAAAAAAAAAAAAAAAAGAATTTTTGTTAAACTTTGCATGGTGATAAATGAAGAAATGTGCAGTTTATTTTGGTATACGAGTTCAAATTCATTCAATTTAAATAAAATAATAAGAATCTGCATTTTGACTAATCTGTCTTTTCTCCAAAATATGATCTCTATGTATTCAAATTGAAAGGAGTGAAGTGCAGTCTTTATGTATTTAATGTAATTATTCAGAGGCGGTGGAGCCAACCCATGTAAGCTCTTGTAAATAAAACTTACATTTTTGAATTTTATGAATTTCTCAAAGCTCAGTAGATTATACTTTGAAAGAATACTGCAATGGTGGTATGTAAATGGTTTTTTGTCAAGAATTTTCAAAGCTTTTTTACAAAGCCTCTCATTTGGTTTTAGAATTGTTACACCTGTCAGAGACCAGCTGGTTATACAGTAGCTTACATGGGAGAGGATCATACAGTGCAAAAACATCATAGCAGCTTGATTAGTCATTGATCTTCTTATCTGGCTAAAGTTAGACAAATTGTATTTAATTATTCTTCTTATTATTGATAATGTTGAAATGGTGAGATAAAACCATCAACTAACCGGGCTAAACGGGTCATCACTGCGTGTAGGGAGGAGAGGGGGGGTACAAAATACCCCCAGCCTGTGAGCCAGATAGCAAAATAATAGGTGACATGTAGGAGGTAGCAGCGCACCTTTGGATGAGAGATCATCCATGCTCAGCAGTGCTCAGAGGAAAAGGAGGAAAGGCGTTTACGAGCCAGAAAATGGCGCTACGTACGAGAGTTGACGTTCCCAGCAGCGCATACTCGACCAGAGCATGTGTGGAACTCATGGATAGTGTGGCGATGGTGAGATAAAACAATAAAAAGAACAGGGAACGCAATGACACTCTGTATGCCCGGGAGGAAGAGGAAGTTGCGTGTGTGCAGACTGACGGGAGAAGAAGTTGGAGGAACACCAAAATATAGTAAGAAATCTATTCAACTCTGACATAGATAGCAAAATAATAATCATTTTGCCATCAAAAGCCCTGTCTCAGTGTTTTTTTTTTTTGTTTTATATAAGGAAACAATGTTCAGATGTTAGAGTTGTCACTAAAGCAAAAAAAATAGCTATAAAGTCACTGACAGGGTTTTTTTTTTTTTTTTTAGAAAAAGCCCGTTTTCTCAGCTTTTTGCTCTGAAACTGAAGATTTATGTAAAACTTGCTCTAATCAACGACTAATTACAAAAGAACAAAACGAGCCAGAAACAAATTCTTTTGATGAAAGTAGAGGCTTCAATCTTTCAGAATCTGGTGTCAGATTTTAGATAGTCATAGTAGAAAATATTCTGTGGGTCTTTAAAATCAGTCAAAATGCGCAAAAACGGCTGGCACTGAGGGGGTAGAAAATCTGAAAATGGCTGGCACTGAATGAGTTAATATCAAAATTAAACGTATAGATGAAAAATCAAGTTGCTGTATATGTTCATCAGAAGATATTTATCATTCAGAGGACAAATTGAGTCAAAACTATTTGCTTCAAAACATCTCATTTATTATTAGTTTTTGCACATTTTCACAGAAAAAAAGAAAATGCAGTGTTACACACTGCCATCATAAAGTGCATCAAGTAACCATTGCTTATCGTGAAATCAATTTTTTTTCACACCCCTAGAGGACAGCGCCTGCTCTTGCTACGTAAGAGGCTAAAATCATTAAATGCGACTCCCACCATGCACCCTGTCATCACATGTTCATCCTGCTGCCTCTGATCGATGCTTCACCACAATCACATATTACACTATTTAGAACCTCACTCTGCATCTCAACAAGCTTTAAATTATAGTTAACTATTGTTATAGAATTTTCATGGCAATTACAATTACAAAGTCAATTATCTGAACTCAATTACAATTTAATTACGATTACGACAGCAACAGTTACAGCTCATTTGGAAGGTTAGGCAGGGAAACAGTCCCTCAGTGAGGCCACACAGTGGTCCCTCTGCCCTCAGCCGTCACAATTGTTGATGCTCCACTAAGACTCGATGCTGAATGTGTGTATGTGCGTGCGTGCGTGTGTTTTCCAGTGGCTAAACTATAGATTGAAAGAACCTTGAACTTACTCTGGTCAGCATAGTTTCTGGTTTTCCACTCCAGCTGCCGTGTGTGGGACTCCAGGGTCACTAGGCGGAGTTGGAGGTCCTTCTTCTCACCATCCTGGGAGTCCTCCAAGGCGATGTACCTCTGCAGAGCAACACAGAAAACAATAAAAGCTTATTCTGACTACCTTTGTGTGCATTTAGCTTTAGTTTATCAATAATGACAGCTGTTCCATCTTGTGTTACTACCTTGTTGTGTTTAAAGTAACCATCAGGGTTGGGGTCAATTACATTTTTAAATTACATTCCATCTACAATTATCCATGTTCAATTACAACTTAAGATTACGTCGGCCGGCATTTTTCCAATTACAATTATCATTTCCCCCATGAAAGTCAATGACGTTCTGAAATATTAAAGTTCAAATTCAATTAATCATAATTAATGAGCCTGAAATAAATAAGCCCATTAAACCTGACACACCTTCCTCTTGTGTTAGCATCTCTTATAACAGGTCAGTTTTGACAGAATTCCACAGTGTTTCCATTTCTATGCCTTATGATAGCCTTATCTCTCTTTAATTCCTTACTAGAGGGGCTCCTACATTAAACACTTAAAGCAAATTGAACACTCTAATTTTTGCAACATTTATGGTTAGATGTTAGGGATGTAACGATTAATCGTAAGGCAGTTAAAAATCGATTCATAGGCATCACGGTTCACATCGATACTGTGAAAATTGAATCGCAGTACTTTTTTTAAACAGCAGAGGCCGCTATATATCCTTCTCTTGTCCAGAAGTGTTGGCGGCGGGCGGAATCTGCTACTACTTTCTTTCTGGCCGCCTTCTACTCTTAAAAATGATTCCTTACCCCTTCAGCACCGAGAGAACCTCTGTAAAAGTCACGTTTTTATAATAGCGCTTGGCATCCGACCACTGGGTTACCAGCGCCATCTGCTGGTCCAAACAAATATCTGCCGTAAATACAGTGAAATTACTGTTTATTTTTAAAGTCCAATTGTTAAGGCACTAAATACATTTTCAGTTGCACTTTTAAAAAGAAAAAGAACTATTATGCAGTTTTGCATTGTTTACTATAGAACCAGAATTTAAATTAATAGGCTTCTTCTTCATTTGTATTATTCCTTTATTTCATTCAAGATTTATTTTTAGTTCAATTGCATTGTTTTGAATAGTTTATCAAGGGATTCTTTTGACAATGAAAAATAAAAAGAAAATAGTACAGTATTTTCTAGTTTTTTCCCCAAAAAAATAAAGGAATATTTTTCAATCATCATTTGTCGACAGTCCCATTTTGTAAAATAAATCATGAGAGAATCGTATCGTGAACTCAGTATAGTGAATCGTATCGGGAGTTGAGTGAATCGTTACATCCCTAATAGATGTTGATGCCTGCTTTCAGTGTGTGTGTGTGTGTGTGTGTGTGTGTGTGTGTGTGTGTGTGTTTGTGTGTGTGTGTGTGTGTTGAGTGATCTACTTTATGTGGATAATTTTTTACATGTTGAGCTTTTATTTTGAATTTGTACGGTATATAGTATTTTCAATTTGCAAGTGAGCGTTGAGATGACTCATTTTTGACTGTGAAGCACATTGTGTTGCGTCGTGCATGAAATGTGCTATACACTGTAAATAAAGTTTGATTTAATTCACGACAGCTTTAACGTTGAAATGTGGGTGCTTTTCATATTTTTCATGGCTTACCGCATTTTCAACTGAACTTCAGTGTGTTTATCATATTTTATCATATTTTCAGTTTCAGTTTTTCTAGAATTTTCACGACAATTTCAATGTCATGTCAATTACAATGTCAATTATCTGAACTCAATTATGATTACAACAGCAAGGAAAAAAAAGAAAAAAAATTACAAATATAATTACATCATAATTGCAATTAATTATCAATTACACGATTACAATTATAACTGACCCCAACCTTAGTAACCATCAGTGCACTGTGTCGGCTTGGTTACCGTAACTAAAGGTGAAAGCTTGGTGCCATTGTCTGACCACAGACAGTGTGGGTGTTATGGGTTAAATGCAGCAGTGTGTCTGTGTGTCCAAGCTTTTCTCTCCAGTAGCTGCTACAACTATAACTGGATGTCAGCCAGAAACAGAAGGACCCACAAGCCACCATTAAATCAGTTTATAGCTGAGGTGCCAAATGCAGCCCCGTGGCTCTTTCAGTGTTTACTAATAAGATTTGATTTGTGGGAGAATTACTGAGCTGTGGTTTTGTTTTCTGTATGAAAACATAAGAAACAGGAGACATGCTTTAAATGCCTATAGGAGTACGTCAACATGAAATGCCACATGGCTCAAATCCAGCAAGTATTGGACACAACATTGGTTCCAGCGGAAATGCTAGACAGAGACAGGAAGGCCATGGAGTGTGGCACTGGCCAGGTCTGTATAAGTGGCAATGACACGCCATTGATGAGTCCAACAAAACTAGCTTGATTTAAACGCCAGAGTTTGTCTGATATTACATCCATTGTTGTTGTATAATACTAGTCCAGAGTTCACAAACTTTTCTGAAACTGCAAGCTACTAAAAGTCTGAAGAGATACCAGTGGGAAAAACACTTCTTAAATACTAAGTTTGGTGTCCAAGTATGCAACAATTATTGTGACGGTACCAATTAAAAAAGGAAAACAACAGAAAAGCCCCCTGTACGTGAGACGAAACGTACCATAGGGGCGACATCACACCATAGGGGATCAAAATTACACCGTAGGGGGCCACGCTCCCTTGCTGGTATCCTGTGAACGCGCACAACTGTTGAGCCCTTTGCAACTTCTTCCTCAATAGAAACTAGTAACAAATGTAGGGATACCACATTTCTGACAAAATGAACACTTCTTTCCGGCTTGAAAATTGTGCAATTCGGCTCTAGCGGGCACAATTCGGACTCTATCCGGACACGAAGGGACCAGACCTTTCCGTTGATACCACGTTTGGTCAGATCAGGCGCATTTAAAATCATGTTTCACATATAAATATTGCAATTATCCATGCTTGAATCACATATATATAGCATATCGCGCGATTACACCTGAATTTTTGGGATCTTCCCAGTCCTTGCTGCAACAGATATGCAGCAAAATCAAAGGCGGTGGGTATTGCCTGACAGCAGATTGCGCTGTAGTTACACAGAGGAGCAGTTACGGAGCAGATACGCATCCAGTGTTAATCCAGGGTGACTCGTATGTGGGGTGCACTCTGTGAGTCCGAGCGCAGTCCACCCCACATACCGAGTCAGAGGGACATCCTTGAGTCTGTTCCTTCCGAGTATTTTTGGGCCTTTAGACCGTTTCTTCACCACGTTGGTCTTCCATTTTTCGTTGCCGTGTATTGTGCCTAACGCCGCAATGGGGACTTCAGCTGGAATGTCCGAAATTACACTTTTACTCTTGATAGTACATGAGCGCACACTGACATCAGTCAAGCAGCCAATAGTAACGCTCAAAACAGCTCATGGTGCGCTCTGTTTGAAGAAAGATCTTTGATTGGCTGAAATCCAGCATCGCGCTCCTGGATCTTATACATGGCTAAGAGAAGGAGAAGATGTTCAGTGTCCTCTCAGAACACTTTAAATTACAATATGCTCAAATGTGATTATGGATTTTTTTTTTTTTCCAACAGTGTCTTTATTATTTTTTGCTTTACAACACACAACAACAGTACAACCTCCCAGACACACACCCGTGCTTCTGCTTCTTCAAAAAGAATGTCATGTTACTGGAGTGTACAGAGACATCCATATTTCCAAGAAAAAAACAAAACAAAGGGTAACTAATAAAATAAATACAAAACACAAAAGGTATAGTCCCAAGTCCGATTAGTCTCATGAGTCCTCAATACGATCCTCGGATAGATTCAAACGTTCCACGTAGGTGATAAATGGCCTCCATATGGATTCAAACAAGTCACTTTTCCCTTTCAGAAGATATGTAATCCGTTCCAGTGGTAGAATTGTCAACATCTGTTTGGCCCATTGACCAATACTGGGAGCCTTACAGCTTTTCCAGTTCAGTGCAATCAGAAGCTTGGCTTGTAGTAAACCAATGTCAATAAGAATCCATTCACATTTAGCGTATTTAGGATAGTTTGGATAAATTCCCAAAATGAAAAAAGCAGGTTCTTGAGTTAAGCTTTTTGAGATGATGTCCTTTAAAGTTTGTGTAACTGCATCCCAAAAAGACTGAATTACCCTACATTCCCAAATGCAGTGAAAAAGTGTACCCTTTTCTTCATTACACTTTGTACAAGTATCTCGAATGTCAGGGTTGTATTTATTCAATTTAACTGGAGTGATGTAAACTCTCATTAACCACTTATATTGCAGTATCCTTAAGCTTGCATTAATAGTTTGTTTTTGGGCTTTTATACAAACAGAACCCCATTCTTCAAGAGATAGATTAATTTCTAGGTCCTTTCTCCATGCCTCTAGTTTAATAGTTGAGTTCTCTGAAGAAGTTGACGCCAATAAATTATAAAATTGTGAGATTGCTCCTTTTTTCGAACTGTCTTCAGTAACTAAGACCTCTAATTTAGATTTAAATGGTTTTAAAAGATTGCTTTGTTTTTCTGAATAAAGTTTCTAAAGATATTTAAAAAAGTATTTCCTATGTATATTATATTTATATTGAAGAGTTTCAAATTACATCATATCATCTGACATCATATCATCTGACCCTGACAGATATGTTTGAAGACATTTCATAAGCCCATCTCCAACGTCTTTGTTGAAGTCTGCGATGGTTAAAAAAAAAAAAAGTGTGATAGATAGACCTTAGAGAATGGGCATGAATGTACCTTTGTGGTCTAATCAAGGAATGACAGGCTTCTTTGTGTTGCCCTGGTGATACTTGAGCTGATCAGCTGAGTCAGGTGTCTGATTGCATCACTAAGTCTTGTGATGTAGGAGCTCAGCATAAATAACATTCCCAGCGGTTGAGCCTCAGGGAGGTAGGATGATCGCGGTTTGACGATCACCTAAGCACCGAGTTACAAACAGCAAACGGAGGCCAAACAACCCAACAAAGGATTTTATTCAACGTGCCTGTGAGAAGTCAGAACAACTCCAACAACTATCTGCATCAAAGGACTAGAAGATTCAAACCGTTTCATTTAAGTACACTTCATATTATCTTATTCATCTGCCGGTTAAGGAAGCAGGCTTGTAATCGGAAAGTTGCTGGTTCAAATCCAACTTGGGTCATCACTGTGGGATGTTAAGCAAGTCCTTTAACTGCTCATGTTGTACGTCTCTTTGGATAGTCAAAAAATATCACAAATATCTTATTCTGTCTAGATTAAGATTAGGACACCCTGGTCTGGCCCCAGACTTGGCCTTAAAGCTGCGATATGCAAGTTTTTTTTAGCATAATTTGGTCAAAAATCCATAATCACCTTTGAGCATATTGTAATCCAAAGTGTTCCAAGTGGACAGTGAATCTCATCTCCTTCTCCTGGCTCTGTAAATGAACTTTAGAAATCCATGAGTATGATGCTGGATTACAGCCAATCAGAGATCTTTCTACCAACATGGCGATCCATGAGCTGTTTTGGGAGTTATTATTGGCTGCTCGAGCTGCTTGTCAAAAGTTAATGTGCGTTCCCGATAGCCATGGCAAATATTCCAGCAGAAATCTCTAACGCGGCTTTTGGTACAGCTGTTACACGGCAAAGAAAGAGGAAAAAGGAAGACCAAGGTGGAGAAGCAACAGAATAAAGGCACAAAAGTGTTCGGGCGGAAAAGACTCATTGAGGTCCATCTGATACGGTATGCGCGGCGGACTGTGAGCGATCCGCTTTCAGTCCGTGTGCAGTCGGCCCCACAATGCGAGTCAGAGGGAGAGTGACAACAGATGGGATAAAAGACTTGAAAAACTAAGGGAAACATTATCCAAGGTGAAAAGAACAGATGTAATTAATTTGCAGTGTGGACGTGGAGTGTCCGTCTGTCTGTCTGATGAGCGGGGCTTGGCGGCCTGTGTGAGGAGCGGCTGAGAGCCTCTAGTTACTGTCCTCACAGCAGCGAGTGATATGTGCTTTCATGTCTCTAAAACATCCCAAAACTCTTCAATAACACAAGATAAAGTCCCTACATTTGTCACTAGTCTGTATGGAGAAAACAGTCGCAAAGAGTTCCACAGTGTGCATGTTTGAGCAAGCGTTCAGAAGAAGAGTAGCACGTTTTGTTCAGGAGGGGAGGGGGAATCGTGGAGCATCTCACGATTCTACATACTGCAGCTTTAATTGCAAAACAAATACATGGCTTTTGTAAATGTGGAAGACAAGAGACTGTTTAGCACATTTTAATGGATTGTCAAGTGTATAAGAACGAAATAAGTCATTCCTTTCAAGTCATTTCAAGTTCTAAGGTGTTCGCTCCTCCTACATGGTAGCTATAACAAAGGAAAAGCAGCAATGGGCCAGGTGGCGCCCAGCCTGCCCAAAATGCAAAAGGAGAAAAATAGTAATTGTATCTTACTGTATGTAGTATAGTGAAACTTGAGATTACTTAAGTAAAGTGCGACTCCAGTGAGACATATGAACTTATGAAGGCTCTTGTGAGCCCCGTGAGTATCTTAAGAAGGTAAGCACTGTAAATCTGCTCAGAGCATTAACATAGTGCTGGGCTAGACTACAGAGTACAGGGTTCATAATAAGGAGGTTGAAGCACTAATCTGCAGATGGAGATAATGGGAACTAAGGCTATTATTTCTTTTATAATTTTTGGCTGCAGTGAAATGTTTTGATTATTGATCTCAGACTTAAAACAGCTTTACTAAATCTATTTATCTAACTGATCGCACACTAATTTATATCATCTATTACTAAATCAAGTCCACTTAAAGATTAATGTGAAAAAGCTTGTCAAAAACAATAAATGAGGCAAAGTGATGCTCACAGACATTTTTCTATCATCACAAAGTGTTTGTAACACGACGTACATAAAAAGGTTTAAGGAATTATTAAATCAACAAGCCGCCAGAAGACACTTTTAGCCTGTGTTCAAAAACTCACTAACGTACTACTCATAATAAGTCTGACGTCAAGATTAGTATGTAGTGAGTTCACATTAGATAGTACGCGAGCAATACCCAGATCTGTATACTATATCAGAACAAGTATGCATGGTGGGCACAGCACACTACTCGTACTCCACAGCCCCATGATGCAACTGCGAGCTGAATATAAAATCGTCCAGGGACCGGCTTCAAGCTAAAAGTCAAACATTCAATTTTCAAAGCAAAAGCATCTCTTCTTGTGTTCCATTAGTTCTTCAATGCTTTTGTAAATGGGGCTCTTGTTTTGAAGTTAACCTGCAGTTTCGTCAGTAGTAAATGGCAGACAATATGGAATCTCCAAATGGCGGAATTATTATTATTCCCTTTATTTGATATGGACATTGTAATTACATTAGTTACCCAGATGTATTATTTTGAGTGTGCTAGCACATGTACTAATTTACAACACCTGTCCACAGGAGGCTTTTAAAAGGTTAAAAGAAACAGAAAAAATAAGGAAGGAGAAAATATGCATTGTACAAAACATTACAAAAACAAAAACAATATACAAAGTTATATAGTCATTAGTCATAGGGCAGATAAAACTATTAACATGAACACTGTTTTGATTTCAGCGCCTTTCTTAGTCCATTGTTGAAATGTGTATACTCAAGTTTTATGGATAAAATTACCATGTTTATATTCTACTAACTTGGTCACTTTCTCGTTTAAAATACTTTCAGAATGTTCAAAGGTGGAGAATCAACAGTGATATTTACCCTCAGTGTGCTTCAAGTTTCTGTTGTCACAGGTTCCAAATGCATCTTGGGAAACTTGTAAGTATACTTCAGTGGGAATGGTCATCATCCTAATCATACTTTTAGTTTATAGTAGATAGTATATACTCACTGAGTTTGTAGTGTGTAGAACGGAGTGTTGCATTTCGAACACAGTCAAGCCCAATTTATGAAACTATAACAATGTCATATAGAATATTTTTATGAATCATTTTCAATTATTTTATCATAATTTCCTATTTTTTTTATTATAAATAAATAAATATTTAGACAATAATAAAAAAGACAGTGAGGTCTAACAGACTCAGATGTACATATTTTAAAGAAGACTATGCCCTCAAAAAGCATAAACTACATAGAGTTCCCACACTTTCATCACAATGATTTTCCACAACTTTTCCAGTTTTATAAATAAGGCGGAGAGTGAGAGTATGCAGCACTTTCACAAAACGCTTAACATCTTTGGGGTTCAACATATTTTCATCTGTATTTCCTGTTCAAATATTCTGTGACTTTTCAAGAGTGGAAAATCGTTTTTTCAAACTCCATAACTTTTCCACGAATTTCATGACCGTGGGGAAAAGAGTAAAAATGTAGCCTAAAGACCTTTAAATTTATTTGAAGTGATCTTTCAGCAGAATCCAAACTGAGTGCGACAGTCGCAGCACCTCAGATCATCTCAAAATTCAAATCCACTAATGATCCTGTGAGTTCTTTGAGACGCTGCTGAGTTCACAGAAGACGTAAAGTCACCGAAACTCAACCCCAATATAAAATTTAAATATGTAAACACTCAGGGTGTGATTATTGACAGTTGGGTTAAAAAACCAAGGTTAGGGGACTGAAGGGCTTATTACTGGGAGATCATAGCCAGGTGTGACCATCACTTTGTTGGTCTGGTGCTCAGAGCAGAAAGCCAAGTTGCTGCTTGATGCTCAATGTTTTTAATTCATGTGCGTACAATTGGCCACAAGTGGAAAAACAACACATTCTAAGAAGAGCTCTAAACATCATCCTGGAACCTCCTGATCCTCATATGACCCATGTGGAGCGCTGCTGCTTCAGGGAATAACCACTGTGGCATTTTAACATCCACTTTCTCCCTACACGATGTGAATAAGGCTCCCTTTGTCCCCTGAGGACTGCCGCGCACACACCCACATGCACACACACACACAGGGCTCCACTGTATTGGCACTCACTTGACATGGAGAGAAAATAGCTCCGCTGAAGATGAAGATGGGATTTTGAGTCTGTGGCCACCAATAATATGACCACACAGAACCACTGGAGAGTTAGACACCGTGTCATGCATTTGGACTTTCTACAGCTCTCCTACTTTTAAGAGCCAACTGTTCAATTAATTTCAAAAATCAGTTATAGGTTAGAGTGTGATTTATAGTTGTTGTTATCGTAAATTTAAATAAAATAAAGCAGAGTATGGAGGATTCACTGAGAGAAAAGGTTCTCATAAAAAGTGTTTCAAGACTAAAAGAATTGTTGCATCAGCTACATCATCATCAGCTGACCACTGTTTCCATCTCCCACGACATGTCAGCAAAAAATAATTTGACGTTTTTATAGAACAAACCACATTATAGTGCGAGTGTGAATCATTTGTGGTTTACAGTATGTTCGGCTCAGTTGTTAAGCCTTAACCCCTCAAAAGAACAGAAGGAAGTGGTGTTATCCATAAGAATTTCCTGTCTTGCCCTTTCCTCACTTCTGAGACAGGTCAGTGACGGGGTATTTACTATTCACCGCAAAAAGCAGGACTTGGCTGTGACATGATTGTGCCTTTGATGGGATAAGACTGCTGCTGTGAATCTCAAACGATTCTCCAAAGAAGAGGCTAAGTTACACTGTCTCCCTAAAGAGCTGATTTGGTAGTGAAGCTGTTTAACTTTAAAGGGGACATATCATGATAAATCAGAATCAGAATCAGAATCAACTTTATTGGCCAGGGGTGAATGAATACACACGAGGAATTTCTTTTGGTAAATCCACTTTTTTAGCCCTTAAATGCATTTTGTTGTATATTTAGAGTGTTTAGAAGTACAGAAAAGTTCAAATTAGTCTCTTCAGGTGCTCCGTTGATATCTTTATATTCTGTTTTGGTCATATTTTTCAATCTGTTTCAATTTTTCTATTCTCTATTACGTTTTTTGAACAATGATGTCACAGTATTTGCAGCGGAACTGCCAAATTAGGACATCGACTCCAGGCCCAACACTTCGAGCAATCCACCATTTTTATTTCTCGATTTTATTTTGTAGTCCAAGCTCAAGGATGTTGAAGTTACGAGAGGATAAGTCAAAATGTTGGGTTGCTGGATGGAGAAACCCACACGCTTCATTACACCGTCTCCCAGCATCAGAACCTTTTCAAAGTGCCTGGTTGAGTTTTATTTTTTACGGAAATGTACCCACATCTGTGGGTAAGGTCATTTTTGTGTGCGCGAAGCACTTCAAGGGTGACTGCTTCTGCAACCTCCACCAGTATAAAGAAGGATTTGCCGAAAGACTTTGTCTGATTGAGGGGTCAATTCCTTCTATCTTTGGAGACGACGAACAGAGCACTTCGGTAAGCTGTAAATAATGCTAAAAAGTGTGATGATAAGACGTCCCTGTCACTGTTTTGTTAGCATTAGCAGTTGCACCGTCTTCATATGTTAGCGCTGTGTGCTCGTTTTAGATCCTTGATGATATGGCCTACGTGATTTAATTTAAGTCTAAAGTTTTCATTAGTCATTTCATTTTGCCGTTTTAGTCTCCGAAAAGACTGTATTAAAATGCATTTTGTGACGTTAGCTTGGCGCTAGTGTTAGCTCGGTGCTTGTGCTAGCTCACTTGTTAGGATTCTGCAGGTTCATCATCTTCATTTTCATCTCGCTCCGCTGGGTCCGACTCTGGATCAAACATGTAAGTGGGTTGAGCGCCCGCCCCATGTACGGAGGCTGTAGTTCCTCACCTGCAGCCGGTCCCAGGTTCGATTCCCGGCTTGGGACCCTTTGCTGCGTGTCATTCCCTGCTCTCTCTGATCCCTTTCCTGTCGAGCAACTGTCATATAAAGGCCACTCGAGCCCAAAAAATCCTTTAAAAAAAAAAAAGTTTCTGCACCGCAAGACAAGTATATCTCTTCTATCAAACTACAAAAACAGCCGAACAGGGTGGAGTTGAACCGAGTGTCACCTCTGCAACCTAGAGAGGGGGCGGAGTATGAAGTGTCTCATTTGCATTTAAAGAGACCGCACCGTTGCTCTTAGAAGCACATCAGAAAAGGGGTAGAAAAGGGGCCTGTGGAGCTATAATAATTCAGACCCAAGCATTGCAGTTCCGCTTCATATAGACCACAACTGTATGATTTATATGTAAAAAGGAAGGATTTAAAGGCATGATATGTCTCCTTTAAATGTCAAAGCTGGCTGCCAACTTTATAACAAATGTAGAGCCGTTATCTATTGTGATAGAAACCAGGGCTCCTTCAAATGTCACGTGGAAATTCAGCTTAGTTTCACATACTCTTGACTTTATTTATGTATTATGACTTTACATCCTCTTTGATGACCACAGGGGACATTTGGAGGAAATAAAACATGTTTCATCTCCCAAATCCTCCAGTAGGCAAGTGTAAATACAGATATGACCACAACTTCCTATTCATAACTGGATTATCCGTATGTAAAAATAATTAATGGACATTCATAGATTTTTATGTAATATAAAACAGGATTCTTGCTGATTAAAACATGTTACTGTAACTTTGTCTAATGACTTGCGATGGGACAAAAACACTAATCGCATTATCAAGGAACCTTGTCAGCATCTCTTCTGCAGAAACTTAGAGTTGATTGTAAAATCCCTAAGATTCTGCTTAATTTTTATTGGTGCACCATAGAAAGTCTGCTTGTTAGCTCTATCACAGCCAAAGAAAGGAGAGTTCTGAACAAGGTGGTTCGCTCTGTGAGCTGTCTGTTCTAGAGGCTCTTTATGATTGCAGACTCCTAAATCAAGCTCTGAGAATCATCAATGACTCCTCTGGTACTGGTTACTCTGGTAAAACCATGTTCCAGCTCCTTCCCTCCAGGAGAAGATATTGTTCGTTGAGATGCCGGACATCTCGCCACGTTAACAGCTTCTAACCACAAGCTGAACAAAGCACTTTGAAGGCTGGTCTTGCACTTTATTGTTGTATTGCTTTATTGTTGTATTGCTTTATTGTTGTATTGTTTTAAGTAGGCTATGTGTGTTTGTATCGCCTTGTTTTATAGTGTCAGATGTTTCCCTTTTTTGTTTTACTGTGTTAATTATATTTGTCTATTTTGGTGTTTTGTTGTCGTCTCTGGTGCATTTTTGCACAAATATTCCAATGTGTTTTTTTTCACTGCAAATGGCAAAGAAATTGAACTTGAATTTGAATTTTCAAGTCACAAAGATGAACCATTAAACAATCATTCCTCCATAATTATTCTACACTCGCTGCAATTGGAAAAACGCAACTGTTGTGACATTCAAAACAACAACATGAAGTAACTTCTTAAAGTAAAGTAAACAAGTATAAATGCACCTAAATATATTCAGATCATTGATAACTCAGCTTCTTTTAAGGTTGGTCATGTTTAACAAATTTAACAGAGATTGTGTTTTTTTTTAATTCGTACATTCCTGAACTGTGACTGAGCTGAATCTCTTTGTCAGAGTGTGTAATGTGCTATCACATGTTTTGTTTTAAATGCTCTTTTTCTTCTGCAGCTTCTGGAAAGTAGAAATATTTCAATGTTTTTTTTTTCATACAAGCAGAAAATAAAGCTTGATCCAAGTCCTCACAAGCGTCGAACAAAACAGCAGGAACCATCCGTTATCGTATGAGATGCTAACAGAAAGCTAACACGAGGAAAGTTAACTTTTATAAGGTTATTTATTTCAGGCTCAGTAATTGTGATTAATTGTAATTAGGGGTGTTCCGATCCGATATTGATATCGGTCCGATATTAGCCAGAAAATGAATATCGGACTTTATCGAACTGCATCTAAAATCTACGATATACAATTTATTATATGTATTCAATTGTAGAATAGTGTAGATATTATGTTGAAGGTTAAAATATATGTAACCAATTTAATAATAATAAATAAGTCAGTTTTTCTCATACCTACTGTTGCTGACTATTGTTCTCTATTTGAGTAACATCACTTGATCAAGACTTTTCTAACATTCCACACTACAAAATAAGTAATAAAAGTATGCATGATTCGTGCTGATATCGTATCGGATCGGTATTGGCCAATACCCAAGGTTGCAATATCGGTATCGCACCGGAAGTGAAAAAGTTGTATAGGGACATCTCTAATTATAATTGAACTTTAGTGATTTAGAACAACATAAAAATTGACTTTCGGAGGACACAAAATAATTGTAATTGAAAACATTGCTGGTAATTGTAATCGTAAATGAACTGAAAAATATAATTGACCCCAAACCTTCCATTGGCCCCACGCTTGTGTCAAGAGAAACCAGGGGCCTCATTTATAAACACTGCGTACGTACAAAAGAATGCGTATGCCACATATAAGCAAAGTTTTAAAGGGAGTTTATTAAAAAACAAAAAACCTGGCGAGATAATGTGCGCACCTGCATGGCAGCTCTGACCCTGCCGTACGCACATAATCATGAGTAACGGGAAACTCCTCCCCCAACAGGAGAAGGATGAAATTAAAGACAGCCCTGTGAAATAGATACATTTGTGTGAAATAATCAAACATTGCACATTTCACAACACACATCATATATGAAGGATAGATTTGCAAAAACGGAGGAAAAAATTATACTGAGGGCCCAGGGAGTGAGTGACGTGCGCGCAACTACAAATACAGTTTTATATTAATAAGAATTGTAATCAAAATCACATGATCATTGCGCTAAACTGCTGATCAATGGGCTGCAACACCTGTAGCTGTTATAAAAATACACTTTTTCACCTGTCGCAGTCTGACGCTGCCTTTCTATCCTTCGTAATGATCACTGTTACCAAATTACACTCTCCTGGGTGTGTCCAAATCAACAATTAATAACTCCACGTCATATTGAGTGAAATTTGTTTGAGTTGCTCATTTCCCACCCTCGATCGACCGTGAAATTCATATTAATGAATATTCATTCAAGCCGTTTACCGGACCTTTTATAGGCACCGTATGGGCGGAGCAAGGTGTTTCATCCCGTCCGAAAACTTTCCAAATTGATTGTGATTTAAAACGAAAACAGGCGTGGGACGTATGTGCACCCTCGTTTATATATTGTAAAAAAAAAAATTTTTAAATTTACACACTTCCTGGTTTTTATCATATGCCAGCTGAAGTGTGCTTACATAGGCACACTTTTATAAATATCATTAATTATGGCATTAGGAAGGTTTTTAAAATTCAACTGCCTAAATGTCGAGTGTGTGCACTCACACAGTTAAGGATGTACTATACATGGTTAGATATACAGTATTCACCAATATTTTAAAAGGTTGTCATTAGCACAGATTGACAGCTAGAGAACAGCTCAAAGCTACAGTCAGTGTAACACACTAATGGAAACTCCCATGTCAGCAGAAACAACATGTAACAACATGATGTGAATAATTCACACCATGCTTGTCACTGTGGAGTTTGTCTTTCAAAAAGCAACTGTCAAACATACAGTTATTACACACACGCACGCACATGTCCTCTTTCCTTAACAGATGCAACTCATTTTACTGTGATTATTAGAGCACAAGATCCAAAACACAGAGCAGATTAATTAATCCTGATGTGCCTCAAAGTGGAAGTAACGAAGTAAAGGAATGCAACATAATTAATGAAACGACTGATGCATGTTTAACAAGATTATCATTACTATTTAGGGATGTAACGATTCACTCAACTCCCGATACGATTCGATTCACGATACTGGGTTCACGATACAATTCTCTTACGATTTATTTTACAAAATGGGACTGTAGACAAATTTTTTTTTTGGGGAAAAAAACTAGAAAATACTGTACTATTTTCCTTTTATTTTTCATTGTCAAAAGAATTCCTTGATAAACTATTCAAAACAATGCAATTTAACTAAAAATAAATCTTGAATGAAATAAATAAAGGAATAATACAAATGAAAATGAAGCCTATTAATTTAAATTCTGGTTCTATAATAAACAATGCAAAACTGCATAATAGTTCTTTTTCTTTTAAAAGTGTAACTGAAAATGCATTTTGTGCCTTAACAATTGGACTTAAAAAAAAAAAAAAAAAAAAAAAACGTGATTACACTGATTTACATCATATTTGTTTGAACCAGCAGAGGGCGCTGGTAACACAGTGGTCGGTTGGCATGCAGATATCTTGCAGTGAAGAAGAGATGCTATGCTAGCAGACAGAGCTAATAGAAAAACGTGACTTTTACAGATATTCAAGTAATATTACAGATATTCTTTCGGTGCTAAAGGGGTAATGAATCATTTATTAACATATTTAAGAGTAGAAGGCGGCCAGAAAGAAAGTATTAGCAGTCTCCGCCCGCCGCCTACACTTGTGGATAGCGCCCTCTGCTGGTTAAAAAAATACTGCGATTCAATTTTCAGAAAATCGATTTCAACCGTGATACCTATGAATCGATTTTTAACTGCCTTACGATTAATCGTTACATCCCTATTACTATTATTTCTAATTATATTCTATTCATGTTTAATTTAATTTAACTTACCAGTTCATATTACATTTAATTATTTACAATATAATTCAAGTTATGTTATGTTTGTATGTGTTTCATACCAATTTGTTCTTGTAATGATTGATACTGTGATATATTATGATGTATATCACATTGCTTACTATTGTACAAGAAAATTGTGAATGGTATCGTCAAGATTCATGGCAATGTACACCCCTAATTACAATATATATCACTAATGTAGGAAAGTTCTAAGAAGTAAATACACGCCCCAAAAAACAGTGGAATTGGTTTTAGCTGTGCAGACACACATTACAATCCACTGTTTATACATCAAATGTGAGACATGCATATCTCCACACTGTTTAATTCTTATATATCTTTGTAATTTCCTTTGTATCTTTATTTGTTCGGTTTATTTAGGTTCCAGGGGTAATTATTTGATTATTTAATAACTAGGGCTGGGCGATGGACCAAACTCATATCTCAATATTTTTTCTCAAAATGGTGATGTACAATATAAATCTCGACAATCCTAATTTAAATAAAGTCTGACCAGAAAGACAATTCGATGCAAAATGCCACACAGATACATTTATTAACAAACAGCTGCACAATGTGTCGCTTTTGTCTTTTTCTCCTCTAAGGGACAGCACGTGTGAGTGAGTTCTGTAATGTGGCATGTTTAGGGGAAGGTCTGGGTTAGGACGCACTCAGAATGTGCGATATGTTATCGTTCACAATACTGTATATCATCAAAAACATTCTCACCGGTAAGAATATGTCATCCCACGATAGAAACGATAAATTCCCATGTCGGAAATTAGCGAGGGCCGGGGCACAGGCAGCGGTGCTCGTCACAGACGGCTATTTGGTTAAAACCAGACAACCATCCACCAAAGTGAACCAGTCCAAGATCCTCCACCAGATTCACCCAAAGTTCCCACAAACACAGGGACAAAGATGAACCCACAGCAACTATTATGAACTGGAAACTCAACTATAGCTAACTATGCTAAGCTAACTAACCAACACCATATACTGTAAAAAGAATGGACGACGCACACTCAAGGGGAAGTGAAGCTATTTTTTTTTTTAGAGCTCCCCCTGCTGACTGGCTGCGGTATAGATCATAAGCCCCGCCTCCTCAATGATAACAGATGCTAAATGAGCGAGGCGTGCTACTCGGGCTCCTCCCACCGGACCCTACTGAGCAGACTCTGGCTCCAAATGACATCAAATTTGCAAGATGGACGCGCCCCTATTTTGGCTTCAACGAAATGTTGAGTGGGAACAGCTACAGTGCACGCCCACTGGCCGCCACACAGACTGGGCTAAGAGCTAATGCTAACCACTCCGTATAAGGAAAGACCAAGAAAAAGTACAAGGCTTACTGTTTATGGTAAGATTTAACACTTGTATGAAGGATAAAAGAAAACATGTGACACGTGAAATAAATACTAACGTCAGTATTCATCCATCCCAACTTGTTAAACACAATATTTTCAAATTATATTTCACGTGTTCACAAGACAAAGCTGGTCCCATTAGACAGTAATGTAAGTATTGATATTATTACACCTAAATATTCTGAATGATTAAATCATCAGCTTGATCTGGTTTAATTATAGTAATATTCATCAACCATAACTTTTTGTAACTCATTATAAGAAATAAAATAAACAAGTCAGCAGCAGTAAAAACACGATTCGTGTTGTTTTTTGCTTTTCATGTGCTTTTTTTTTTTTTTTAAGAAAATAATTTCATTTTAAGTGAGGAAAGAAATGAATTTCATACAATCACCCAGTCATAATCACCCAGGCAGGCATCGGTGAAGGGTGAAGAGGTGGGTGGGATCGGCTGTGTGCATCTGTGCTTGTGTATTGGTTGAGGGGCGGGGACAATTAGCATATGTGCGAAACATTTAAGTTCAACATTTAACAATTAGGTTTAACATTTAACATTTAGATTTAACATTTAACATTTAGGTTTAACATTTGGATTTAACATTTAGATTTAACATTTATATATAAGATTTAACATTTAGACTTAGATTTAACATTTAGATATAACATAACATTCAGATTTAGATTTAACATTTAGCTATAACGTATACCATTTAGATTTAGATTTAATGCTTCTTTTTTTTACCTCTATATATGTGGTTAAATGTTGTGTTAAATGTAGGAAAATGTGCTAAATATGAGAAAAGTGAGATAAATAATGAAAATGTGTTAGCTAAAACTTTCGTACTACATTTTTACACTTGGCACCCCATATTCAGGAAGGATCTGTTTTCTATAGTTCCACAAATAACAGATCAATGACCGCTTAGTTTTAAAGCACTTTAACTCAGCATTTTGAAACCGAGCAGAAAGCCGAAACAAAGATTGGTTAATACTTCACCTAAAAAGTTAATTCTGATAAGACTGGATATTGTTTGTTTACTTCTGAAGCGCATGAAACAGGGAATGTTGATGTTTTCAAACGGAGTTCGCTTTATCAGACTAATGCGAGCCTGTAATAATCTATAATCCCGTGATATAGTTGAGGATGGTACCATGGATGGGACTGGGACCCTCACCTCCTCGCTGTGCTTCCTCAGAGCCTTCTCCCGCTCGTACTGGGTCACCAGCTGCTCGTTGTCCTCCTTCAGAAGCTCCAGCTCCACTTCGTGCTCCTGGTTCTCCGCGAACACCGAGTCCAGGTTCTCCAGCACGGCCACCACTAGCGGCATCAGCTGCTTCACCACGTCCTCGTCGTACCTCTCGATGAGCCGCTCGAACTCCCGGTAAATGGAGCTGGCCAGGCCTGACACCCGCTCCGACATCATGGTGGAGTTAGCGGAGTCGTCCTGGTACAGAACCACGTCGTCTAGCTCCATGTTTGGACCACCACCACCACCACAACCACAACAACTACTACTACTACTTCTTCTTCTCTCCGGGGATTGGTAGGAAGGCTAGCCGAGAACAGCAGCTGGTCCGCGGACACAGACTTTACTTGTCGCCCCGCAGCCACGGTAGTCCTTTAAAACATGGCTGAGCTGCTCCCACAGAACAGAGGCTGTACTTGTTGAACAACTTAGTTTGACGGGTGTGTGAGGGACGGACCTGACTTTAGAGCCACTAGCCCTGCAGCTAGCAGCGCTATGGACTCTCCACGGATCCTGATTAGTTTGTCCAACAGATGGGCTTCGCTGCTGCCTTCAGGGACTGTCGGAAACACGAGAACTAACGTAACACAACAATCTGTCACCAGTCACTGCACGAGATTAAACCGCATGCAGTGTGAACGCAGTATAGCGCAGGGGTGGTGCCGTCTAGGATAGTGGTGCCCAAAATAGCCTTTATAGCACTATGTGCAAAATCATTTACTAATGCTAAATTACATTTGGCAAAGACAACTATATTACCCATGAAATATTTATTAACAAAATCTTTCAAAAAAAAAACAAAAAAAAAAACGTTTTCCTCTGTATTATGAAATGAGTGCATACAAATTAGTCAATTAAAAATTATTATTTTTCTGTAGTTGTATATTGCAATAATTAGGGCCCAATAAAATCCATTTTATTTATTTATATATTTATTTTAAAATGTGGTCGGCTCTGATTTTAGTCATTTTTTTGGCAGTTTAATTCTTGTTTCGGGTGGTTTAGGCGGTATTTAATGTGGCCAGGATGGGAGGGGGGCGGACGGTGCTCCTAATGAGGGGTCCTCGAAAACATTTTCCCATAAAAAAACGTCCCTTGCCTCACGGCGCGTGACGGCGTTTTATACCGATTTTGTCCATTTCTGCGTTCAACAGTAGATTCCGTTTTCATTGGTCGATTGCGTGATTTTGTCCATGATTCCGTTAACGTGGATTTTATAGGGCTCTCAATAATAATGTATGGTTGTCACAAAATTCCACGGCACACCCGGACTTGCCTCACGGCACACCAGTGGGCCACGGCACACTGTTTGTGAACCACTGGTCTAGGATATTTTAGTTAGGGGGCCACTGTAGCGGCACAGACTCAGATTCAGGTGGCACAGTACATTTCAAATAATAAAACAACCACTTAAAAATCCCAGTTAATAATACTGTTTATACCCTAAATTATATACAGTAGTTGTTTGCAACATGGGCATTTCCCTGATAAGTTGAAGCAACAAAACGTGCTAAACATCTGAAGAAAAAAAAAATAATGCATGTGATATGTAGTTAATGCTATAAAGTAGTTCATCATATCTGTGTGTGGATCAAATGCCAGCTCTTCATTGCAACAACTTACATACCAAACAAATGTTTTCCTAAAAGAACAAACACAATGCCTTATACGTTTTTAAAGTTCAAATATGTAAAACTACTGCCACAACAACAGCTAGGAAAGTGAAAAAATAGGAAAGTGGCCTAACCTGATGTGAAAATATTAGATTCCATGTGAGTTGCACCATTAAAAAAAATACCACAAAAACATCAGCTCAGAGTCACAAAGGAGCAAAATATTGGATTCTGTCACTTTAGCCTGTTGTGTAAATTACATAATGAATTATAACCCTCTATGTTTGCATTTAGTATGACAAAAACAGTATATCCTCAACAGGTTTAATGAGTCTAATCTGAGACTTTGAGCAATAGAACATTTTTAATGATTGCTAGTAAACAGTAGCAGGCATCTATATGTACCAGTGTATATAATATCATGAAAATGTTCAATATTTTTTTGTCTAACCCATATATGATATAGGCTCATGACACATAGAGTGAAATATTTCAAGCCTTTATTTCTTGAAATTTTGATGATTATGGCTTACAGATAATGAAAACCCAAAATTCAGTGTCTCGGAAAATGAGAATATTACATAAGGTCAATTTTAAAAAAAAAGGATATTTTAAACAAAAATGTAAGGCTTCTGAAAAGTAAGTTCATTTCCATGCACTCAATACTTGGTTGGGCCTCCTTTTCCTTTTGCATGACTGACTGCATCAATGCTGCGTGGCATGGAGGTGATCAACCTGTGGCACTGCTCAGGTGTAATGGAAGCCCAGGTTGCTTTGATAGCAGCCTTCAGGTCATCTGCTTTGTATTGTTACTTGATTAAAATAGTATTCAAGTACAAGTACCATAAGTCATACATAGAATACTGAAATACAAGTAAAAAGTAGCTCAATTAAATAGTACTCAAAGTAGAAGTTTCTTGTTACTTTCACCTCCCACGGTTCCCTTGCATACAGTAAACATCTCATGTATAAACTTAAAAAGAGACCAAATCTTACACAATTTGGAACTTCATTTATTTTTCCACAAAGGAATCTGTATAAAGTAAATATTTTATAATTAATTTTTTTAAATAAAATAACACCAATAATATATATATATTTTTAATGTTCAAGCTCAATATAAATACGTTTATTAACTCTAAAACTGAGAAAAGAAAGATCATTCAATGCTGTTTACTTAAGTCAAAAATAAATATTTTCAATCAAAAAAAAAAAAAAAAAAAAGTGTTCAAATGCAATTATTTGGGTCTCAAGCATTATTTTTTTTACATTTGAAAATTTATTTAAAAATGTTTTTTTGATTGAAAAGTTTTTTGATTGCATAATAGACACAAATCTACCTCCATAGAAATGAACACAAAATGTTTAGTTTTGCTTACGCATCAATTCAAGTGAAACGCTTAAAGTCTGATAGGCTCAAGTTTAAACTCAGTAAATCATTTAAATCTATTTATTTTGGTTCATATTACGTTTGCACGCAATGCAACTGCTTTTAACTAAAATGACAGACAAAAAAAGTATCTTTCACAATTTTATTTGCATGAAATTAGACCATTTGAATTATTTGATCATAAAACTTCAAATACTGCAGTGATAGTGTGGAAAAAAAAGATCAATTCACAGCAAAAACACAATTTCCCTCCACAAAATGAAAATGTACAATCTCCATTAATGTATCAGATTAAATTTACACAACATGCACACATTCAACTTGCATACACATCGCACTAATCACTTGTTGCTTGTTTCTTTTTTGTTGAGGCACTGTTCACCCTAATGTTATCATTAATAACATTTAACACAAGACAGGTTATACGTGTTTATGACACAATAAAGGCAAGAAAACCTTTAAGTTCAGGAAAAACAAGACAAAATAAACGGAGAACAATCGCATCACAGTAAAACTGTAAAATTTAAACAATTTACATTCAAAAGATCATGGCATTCAACTCCTCAAACTCCAAATAAGTCTTATTTCGAAAAATAAAATAATCTAAAAGTGCCAGTGTAGATTTATTTACACACCTTTGCCCAGTAATCATTGCTGGGTTTTTTTGGTTTTTTTATTCAGTGTTGCATGTTGGAAAAGTAGAAACAATTGTCTGAAGACTGATACACATGTATGGGAGAAAGTTGGCATGTAAACAAAGCAGTGGGATCAGACAGGAGGATCAATAGTCTGCACAGGGCCCATGAGGAGGAGCTCAGACCACATTGTGCTCGTTAAGGTTCAGCGATGACGGACAGAGGGAATACGGACGCTCGCTGCTCAGACTGTTCAGTGCTCGAAGCAGGATGTCAGGCATGTGATCAGTCAGCATCCTGGGGCTGATCACGATGCTGCGAAAAGCCATTTCGTTGGACCATTCTGCACGGTAACGCACCTGGGAAAAGCAGGATCTGTAGGAGAGGAGAACAGTGAGAGTCAGTTTGATCCTGGGCTGGAATGGTCATCAGAAATTTGGCTGAAAATGTGGAAAAACGAGAGATAAATTGAGTGTGGTAGGGCAAATACAAAGACATGAGCAACAGCCGGAGAGAGGAAGAACCAATGATGACAGTCTGATACAGTCGCAAACTTAAAGCTGCAGTATGTAGAATCGTGAGATGCTCCACACTCCCTCCTCCCCTCCTGAACGGAACTTACACGCACAACTGTAGCTCTCAGCGACTTTTAACTCTTAGAGAGTTTTATGATGTTAGAGACATGAAAGCATGTATCACTCGCTGCTGTGAGGACAGTAAGAGGTTCACAGTCACAGCTGCTCCTCACACACAGTCGATCCCAGCAGATCAGAGCAGACACACGCCACGTCCACACTGCATATGAATTGTGTCCGTTGTCTCCACTTTATATAATGTTTCTCTTAGGTTTACAAGCTATTTATCCCATCTGTTATCACTCTCTCTGACTCGGTATGTGGGGCGGACTGCACACAGACTGAAAGCGGATCGCGCGCAGTCCACCTCACATACCGAGTCAGAGGAACCTCCGCCGAGTCTGTTCCTCCTGAACACGTTTGTGCCTTTATTCTGTTGCTTTTCCACCTCAGTCTTCCTTTTTCCTCTTGCTTTGCCGCGTAACCGCTGTGCCAAAAGCTGCATTAAAGACTTCTGCTGGAACATCTGCCATGGGACTTTTACTACTCTCAGATTGTGAATGCGCATAGACCTTTGACGAGCAGCCAACAGTAACTCCCAAACAGCTCATGGATCACTCCATGTTTGTAGAAAGATCTTTGATTGGCTGAAGTCCAGCGTCACGCTCCTGTATTTCCAAAGCTCATTTACAGAGCCAGGAGAAGGAGCAGAGAGTCACTGTGCACTCAGAACACTTAGGATTACAATATACTCAAAAATGATGATGGGTTTTTGACCAAATGACACCCCCCACCCCAAAAAAAAAAAAAAATACGTACATACTGCAGCTTTAAGTTCTTAATAGTCACTGTGAAGGACTGGAAGGTAAAGCATGATCTGATCTGAATTTATATCTGTGATTAAAATTGTACCATGACCATTTCTTTCATCATTATCACTCAGTTCTTTTAACCTCCTTCATTTCAACAATGGAACTGAAAACCCAAACGATAACCACTGCTATACAACAGTTAGTTCTGACCAAGTGATTTGATTGGACAACAGGATTTATTTTGCAAGTCACAAATAAGTCTCAAGTCATTGCCCTCAAATTCCAAGTCAAGTCTGACAAGTCTCAAGTCACGTCCCAAGTCCTACCGTTTGAGTTTCAAATCCTTTCAACAACAGAGTAATAATATTTACACAGATCATGTTTGCTTTAAGATCTGTAATTATCAAAACTATATAGCAAGAACAATCTTCAAACACATTTAAAAAAAATGTCATTATTTGCACCTTTTCATTCATTTGCACCTTGTTATTCAGTTTTTTTTTTTTTTTAAGTTTTTTTAAAATGTGAAATACCTTATTAATCCCTGAAGGGAAATTCAGATTTACACTCTGTTATTATTTTTAGGGACGTTCTTCTCACACATAGGCCTGAATCACACATGTGCACAAACAGGACCTGTGGACATGCATTAATGGAGAGATGTTAGAATGGGGCTGCTTTTACTATGAAGAAAGCACACCAGAGCAGTGTTGAGGTTCTGTGATTTGCTCAAGGGCACCTCAGCAAGGCTGGAGAGGTGCTCTGGCTCCAGCTACCAGAACAACTTCCTCATTTTCGGTCCGCACCGGGACTTGACTCGGCGACCCTCCGGTTCCCAACCCATGACCCTACGGACTGAGCTCCTGCCGCCACAACCTTACCATACAACCTCCTTGTTTTCTGCGTTTGTGTGTATAATTACTTTTTTTTAATTTTTTTAATATGCTGCTCTTTGTTTTGCCTTTCTAATTACCCCTCGGGGATAAATAACATTTTTTGTGATTCCGATCAATGAAATATTCTTGATCACTCGTGTTGGACTAAAACTAAGAAATTGGCTGTCAAAATTAACACTGTTCTACAGTTTACAAATATGTAAGTTAGTTTTAATGAAGCTGGTGTGCTAACAAATTAAAATTTGATAATAAAAAGTAAAACTAACAGGATAACTGTTTGGTGCACATGTTCAATCCCAGTGAAGTGAAACAAACCTCCGTGCTGGTCCGTCCTCTGTGATGTGCAGAATGCGCCCGGGCAGAAAGAGCGGCAGGTGTGTGGCGGTGTGTGCGGGGGAGTCATCCGACGCCAGGCTCTGATAGGACGAGGAATGGCGGATCAACAGTGACCCCTCCCCCAGCAGCGGCTGGCTGAGCTCCTCCTCTCTCCTGTTCTCCATCTCTGTGGGGAAGTCGTCTGGTTCTCCTCCAAACAGCTCGTACCAACATCCCTGGAGCAGGATGCGGTACTGCAACACAAACATGGACGTCAATGAGTGTCTGAATGAACGAGTGTCAGTGTACCACTTATTACCTTGGGCTTGTTGCAGTTTGAAACGACTTTTAAAATCCTCGTCTTCAGGTCCTCCATGTTGGGAATGCTCAGGCTGAAAAAGAACGAAGAACATGCAAGTTCCTTTTTGCTTTTAAACGTCTGTACCAGGGTTGGGGCCAATTATAATTGAAATTATTACAATTATGACCCAATTATAATTGTAATCATAACTGAAAAAATCAGTTGCTGTTTTTATCGTAAATTACCTGATAATTGGCATAGAATTTTTTTTTTATAAAAAACTGTCATTTACAATTTAAAAAAATGCAAAATTGGGGAACCAGAGCTTCTATCTTACCGAGGAACCAGATCCTTCCCCAGCACCACGGACAATACAAAGTCTTTGGAGTAGTTGGCCAAGGCTTTACTGCACACACACACACACACACACACACACACACGCACACACAGAGGAGGAGGAGACAGCTCAGCTACAGAGGACATCACATGTTACCATGACACAGCAAAGACGGCTATGTACAGTTCAACTGTGTATGATAATCCCCACATTTACTCACAATAATGCAAAAATATATGTATATATAAAAATAATAATTGAAGACATTTTAAAACAAATAACTTGTAACACAATAGAGAAGAATTAGTCATAGGGGGCTACGAGTGAGTCTAAGTCAGGGGTCACCAAAACGGTGCCCGCAGGCCCCAGGTAGCCCTCATGTACCATGTGAGGGACCCTCAGTAGCTCTAGTTACCAATAAGCTCAATCTAAAATCTGATTTCCTTTCCATGATTCAAACTCAAAAAGATAAATACATATGACAGATGTAGTTAATACTTAGTAGCGTTAAATACTGTTGCACGTGATTAAGTTAATCTTTAAATGTTTATTTTCACTGAAACATTGTGCCAAATATTTTTAAATGCAGCAGATTTTGTGTATGGGTTGTGGTATGTTATATATATTAATATGATATAAATAAAATGTATTTGAAAAAAAACGCAAGGTGTATTTTACAAATTGTACATGTTTGTTTGTAGCTATTAAAATAGCAACATTTACATTTTCTAGGAAATGTAGAAAATGAAACAATTGAATAAATTAGGAGAAATAAAGTGTTTCGTGTTAAAACTTAAACATTTTCTCCCTTACTTTACTGCTAGCCTTCCTTATTATCTTACCCTCCAACTAAAGTGAAACCATGAAAATGTAGAATTTAAGAAGCTCTTTTCTAGCTCGTAGCCCTTTGGACTATACAGTACCTATGAAGTAGCTCACAGTTTTAAAAAGGTTGGTGACCCCTGCTCTAAGTGTTCCTACAGATGACGATAATTGATCATGTCGACATGATTTGGTTTTAATTTGATGCTTAGCTCTGTTTGTGTGTTGTATTTGCAGAGTGGACATTAAAGCAGAACTAAGTAGCCTGCACTCAGCGCTCCCCCTAAAGGTCCCTTTTGGTTATGTCACTGTCGTAAACACTCCACACCCCTCACCCCACCCTACAGCTACATACGCACCTTTGCTCGCCCAAGACGGTAGCAACCGATCACTGAAAAATCCTAATGCAACAGTGACACTGAGGGTGCTTTCACACGTATAGTCCCATGTGACCATGTGAACAGTATGAGGAAGAGAGACAAGTAAAATAAAGTGTGTGTGCGTGCCTGTTGGCGCAACGACAGTGTGTGTGATTGCTGTGTGTTGCTGCTGAGCTGTCACTGCATGGAGTTGCTCCGTTCCTCGGACAAAGGTCTTCTCTGCCTTTTTTTTGCTGGCTCTGCCATGATATAAGTTTGAAAAAAGTGAATTTGTAGACAACCGTGTGCAGCCAAGGGACCGGTCATAATCTTGTATTGGGCTACCGTAAAGCAGTACGTTTTGCCATCGGGTCGGAGGCAGGAAAAGTTGCAAGTGCGGTTTTCTGGCCAGAGACAGCAGGGAGAAATGAAAGACCCCCCAATCACCCCATAAACACTTGTATTACCCTCACAGGGACCACGAAAATTATTTATTAAGGTGAAAAAATTACTTAGTTCTGCTTTAATTAAGACAAAAAAAACTGTCATTTTTATGCTATGGTTTGTTTTATATTTTTTATTGACTTGAGTTGAAACACTCATACCCAGAGTAAGTATATAAGCATGTCCAGAGATGAAGTCAAATAAAAGCACGCTTAATTGTATCGCCACCTTTGTATATTATCACATCCTTATCCAAAGCTAAAGGCGTTCTGAGCCCTAAGCATACACCTGTTCACCAATGATACTGGCAGCCTTACCTTAGGAGCCCCCCTGGTGGAGAGAAGGAGTAGCACTGCAGGGAGGGGAAGTGGCTGTGCAGGAGGACGGCGAGCACTGAGGCTGTGCCAGCACCCAGACTGTGACCTGTGATCACTAGTTTGTACTCCTGCAGTCAAAGGAGAAAAACACTGCTTTAAGTTCCACAATCAACACATCATAAGAGGCATTAGAAAACACATGATAAAAAACAACAAAGTGACACGATGAGATTTATTTCTTACCGGAACGATGGAAAAGGCCTGGTTCAGGATACCGTCGTTAATAAGCTTCTTATAGACGTAATTAGCAGCCTGGCTAATGCCCTGCAGGAGAAAAAATGGGTAGTTACACACAACAAGGACACACACACATAGACACAGACACACACACATACTCACTTTGTGGGCATAGCAGGCTCCAGACACTCCTTCTATGGGCAGGTTCTCACACTCAGCCGACAGGTCTGTGAGCACGTCCTGCAGGACACACACCAGATATTGATTCCACTGAGAACTGACACGTTCGTCTTGAGCACAAATTACATTTAACTAGTGTTGTAGCACACTTGTTTTGCTCTCAGTCCGGCAGGACTCAGGATTTTCCGTCTCGACCAGTTGAGACCAACTATTCATCAACTTCATTAATGTGATAATAAGGGGAAGCATTAATTCATGTTGTAAATTGACAACTTTAAAGTCTATTCTGAGACTAACTCAGAGCCAGTGGAAAGACTTAAAACTGGAGTAATGTGCTCTGACCTCTTTGTATGAAAAACCTGCAAAAACAGGGTTATCAGTCCATCTTATTTCTAGTCAGAAATTCCTCGGAACACTTCTTTTAGGCCTCATTCGTTATGAGTGACTGGTGTGAATGAAAAATGGTTTTTGTACGCGGTGGTTCAGTCCTCTCGAAAACTGCGCAATACAAATCCAAGCCATTATTCTTATTATTATAATTCACCTGACAAATAAACATCTCATTTTAATTTTTTAAAATAATTCTGCACTTATCAGTGGTTATTAAATGCATACCAGGATTTCCTTTTTTTTTTTTGCAAGAATTTAGTTGAAACAATTGGTCAGGGTTTGAGATTTTTCATGTTGTGCTTTGAAAATGTTTTGTCAGTCAAATGTATTTAAAAAGAAAACTGAAATAAAAAAACAAGGTCATCAACATCCCCCGCCAGATTGGTTCTCATTATAACTCACTACCTTTTCCTAAATGCCCTAAATCTAACTTAGAAAATGTTATCGCATCAGAATATAAAATATCTATCTTTAACGGTTTCTAAGAAAAGCTGTCCCCTTTGAAGATACCTCGAAAAGAGTAAAGAAAAATGAAACAAGGGCAATAAGTCCGGGAACAATAACTGCAAACTTCTCACTTTCGAACTCCATCGAGGTATTGATACCCCGAAGCCACACACCAAATCTGGTTATCGTATCTTAAACAGTTTCTGAGAAAAGCTGTCCCCTTTGAAGATACCTCGAACAGAGTAAAAAAACGGAACAAGTGCAACAACTCCAAAAAAAAATTGTGTGCTTCTCATTTTCGAACTCCATCAAGGTATTGCTACCCTGAAGCCACACACCAAATTTGGTTATCGTATCTTAAACAGTCTTTGAAAAAAGCTGTCCCCTTTAACTCGGACGCACGGACGGAGCTCAAACCTATATCCCACTTCCACACTTGGTGGCGGGGAATAATAAAAAGAGAATTCTCTCAAACTGTTCAACCATGTCATGGTTTTTAAAATTGAATTTTATGGTCTTGGTCTTGTCTATCTCTGGGCCCGAAAGTCTTGGGCTTGTCTTGGTGCATTCTGGTCTCAAGCAACTCTTGGATAGTGTGGTCTTGAATACAACACTATACTACATTTAACTCCCTGTCTTCTTTTTCTGTCAGGTCTATCATCACTGCCCTCACAAAAGGTTTAACTATTTAATTAGCCGCTTATTCAAACACAAAAGATTACAGAAATAGAAAGAAGTAGGCTAAACTCATCCTGCCGTACAGACTTGCAACAATCAAACACTAAGTGCAGTCAAACTATGGGCTTTGCTTCTTGTATTTTTGCAAATTCACTGTAGAAAAAAAAAAAAACAAGTCCCAAACACATTAAAGATGGGCAACCATGATAATGCAAAACTAACTAGTGAGGGCTGGCCTTAGGGAAGTCACCTCCATGGCCTAGATCTACAGGGAACACTCAAAAAACCCATCCATTCACCTTCAGGGACAGAGTTCCTCTGACTGCCACCAACACCGCCTCCCTCCTGTGATCCAGAGCCACAAAGAAAGGTATCTCATAGATCTGCAACACAACACATGAGAAAGGGTATAAGATACACCAGCAGTGTGTGTATGTGTGTGTCAGGATTGGGGTCAATTACATTTTTCCATTACAATGATGTCTTCAAATATCCAAGTTCAATTATTACTCAATTACAATTACGGTGACCAGCATTTTTTCCAATTACAACTTAAATTACAATTATCGCTCTCCCCTGTAAGTTAATTACAAATACGTTCTCAGAAAACGTAGTATTTCTCTTGTGTTAGCTTTCTGTTAGCATCTCTAATGATAACAGGTCAGTTTTGACCCATGTCTTAAATCAGCTGTAAAATACGCTACAAATATTATCTATCATCTAATTTGTTTTTCATCTCTTGGTTACCTTGTTAGGCTTTCTAAACCATGAAAACATAGGTTTTCATATTTTTGGTATGGGTGTCTGAGCCTTTTTTCATGTCAGTATAACCCTTGATTTCATTGGGTTTTGTTTTTTTTTTTAAATGGTAGTGGGAAAACTTGGAATTATTAACTACATATGTGTAAGAACTGTAAAATGATTCCCCCAATTTTTTGTTTAATTGAATTGTAAATGACAGTTTTTAATTTTCAAATTTCCATGCCAATTACAATTACAAAGTCAATAAACTCAATTACAATTTAATTATGATTAAAACAGCAAAAAGATTTTTCAATTACAATTATAATTACATCATAATTGCTTGTTACACAATTACAACTACAATTGACCCCAATCCTGGTGCGTGCGTGTGTGTGTTCCTGCCTGGTTGTGGAAGCTGACGTGGATAAAGTCTCTGTACTGTAGCCCAGTGATCTGCAGGATGGAGGAGAAGTGGCAGCCCAGGTCGTCTCCAACCATCTCAGTCTCGGCCGGACGACTCCTGCAGCTGTTCAGACGCAAATGAACGCAGAGGTGAAAATAAAGGCAGATACAAAGTTACCAAACAAGAGAAAAAAAATATTCTTCCAACGTCCATCTGTCTGCTTGTGATATTTGTTGTTCATTTGTTCTTATTTAAAAAGTAACTAAACCCCTGCTTTCTCCTGACCCACCACTAGGAGGGAAATTCAAATAATGCCATGATTATGGGCGGGGCTCCTGGAGCAGGTAAGTTACACCCAGTTTATACTATAAAATCTCCAATGAACAACCTATGCTATGCTATGCTATGCTAACTAGCTACTCATTAGTCACTATACCTCTCGATTCACTTTTCTGTCAATCCAACCTACTCACCACAGATCACACAGGTGCTAGTTTTTATAAAAGGGGCGGGGCTAACAGTGCTTGTTTGTGATGCAAGACTGTCCCAAAATGTCACATGATCTTGTTCTAAGCCAATAGCAAAAAATCAATTGTAATAGCTGGGTTTCAACCCATAGAGGGCAGTCACTCTGACATTTTACAACTAATATGCCAAATTGAAATATTTTGACTAAAATGTTGAGCGTTGGACCAGAATCAATCAACAGTACTACTTTATACCCAAATACATTTGGATTCAGCATAAAAAGCGGTTTTGGGATTTAGTTAGTGTTGTGTTCAAGACCACACTATCCGAGACCAAGACTTGCCCGAGACCAGAATGCACCGAGACCAAGACACCGAGTCAAGACCAAGACCAAGACCGAGATAAGCCGAGACCAAGACAAAGACCATAAACATTTTTTTTTTTCAATTTAAAAAAATATATAAATAAATAAAATTATGACAAGGTTCGACAGGTACATAACATTCTCTCTTTAATTTTAGTTTATTTTAAATACATTTGACGGACAAAAAAGGCGCCTGCAAAAAAATAACTAAAATATTAAAACTACTACTGCTACTGATAAATTCACAATTATTCTACATATTTGAAAACAAGATTTTTATGTCAGCTGAATGTACAGCAAGTGTTTAAAAGTATTTCTGCCAAGAAATAATGATTCTCGATGCAGGTCAACAGGTCACAGATTTCACAAGATAATTTTTTAGTTTGAAAAAGCCTTTACACAGGCCATTTTTATTAATTCACTTAGTTGATACAGTTTAATTTGGTTGCTGTAATATAACTAGGATATTCAATTACAAAGGTCCCCAACTGTAACTGTAAAAGTGAAACTTGCTGAAATAAAACGACAAACAAGTTGTCATCAGTGTAAAAAACAAAGAGCTACAGGTTGATGTGAAACTAAATAAAACAAACTCGTGACAAATCAATCAATAGTTCTTGTTGAGAAGATTATTATTATTCTGGAAACAGTGGAAACAGAAACTATAAAAAAATGTTATATTGTGAACCTGTTTATATTGTAGGGGACATATTATATACATAAATGTAGTTAAGAGTCTAAAGCCACAAAAAACACCACTTTAAAAAGAAAATTGACTAGATTCTGTGCTTGTGCGACTTGCGGTGATGACGCGCTGGTGACGACATAATCCAAGATGGCAGCGGCCCGGACTACAGCCGACACTATTTAATAAAAGCTTTAAAAGACATGGATATAATGAAAAGAGTGGATGAACAGAGGCATAAACGTGGACTTTCACACGGACACACACGGACTTATTAAACACACACGGACCTCAGTAAATGGAACAGGCTTCACCGGCCGGCAAGCACTAGGACCCAGAGGCAGAGTAAATGCGTCCCCGTACTGCTGCACAGGCTGTAATATCATCAGTTTATAATTTTACCAGTTGTTAGAGCTACTGTCTTTACCAGGGAGATAATATTTATTCCTGGTGATTGTTTTCTGGAGTTTTACTGGAATTTTTACCAGTGATTAGTTCATATCTCCCTTCCGCTCCGTGGTCCAAACTGACACCGTAGCCAAACACACACGAGTGTGTCACACACGTCACTCAGTCGCAATAAGGAAGGTTGCGGTAATTATACGGGGTGGGTTAAAGAATGAATAAAGGATTGTTTTATCCCGTTCTTCTTGTTATTATAACATTATAAAAAAGGTTAAAAATAGCAGGAATTAGTGCTGGTCTCGAACGATCTTGAGGGAAAATCCCGAGTCCGGGCAGCCCGAGTCCGAGACAAGACCTTTAAAATTTACTACTGCAACACTAGATTTAGTTACTCTTAAATATCTTTTAATTCCTTTTGCTTATTTGTAACTGTTCATAAAGGGAACTCTTTGCAGGCTTTTGTTTGGAAGGTTATTTATCGTTTATTAAAAGTTAAAAAGAAATTGTAAAATGTTTGTGTGGAGAACAAGAGAATCCGGTCCTTTGCTTCCTACGTAAAAACCTGTTTACATTTTAAATGTTTAATGCTTTATAGCGCTAGTGTGACTGAGTCCGACCCGATTATCATTTATAAATATGTGTCTTGAACCTGTCGCTACCGTTGGCCGTGACTCAGTTAAATTGACTCTAGTTGGAATACATGCAACACAGGCACAGGCCTTACCAGTTACCACAGAGTTTGCATGGTCCAGAAAGCAGGTTGGAGTAGATGTAAAGTGGCCACCCATACGCTGCTGCAGCAAACTTCATAAAATGAGCTGCTTTCTCTAACTCCGCCTCCAAATCCTCCTCCTTTGAATCAAAAACGAGAAGCACAAACGTTGTTCCCATTACTCCCATTCACACCGAGATGGGCTGCATGTAAGACACCTACGATTGGTGATGAAGGGCTGTGAGGGACGACCATATCTGGGTCTCTGCTCTGCTCCATCTTGTCATGCTCCTGGTGAAGCAGGGCCAAACCAGCAGCTATGTCACTGGGAACCAGATCTGTGTCCTGGGACAGGAAAACAAAGGGAGAACTGGTTAATTATGACTCAGTTTTATACTAAAAACTTAGATTATATCACAATTAAATGCATTGTTACCACCCTTGACCATGTCCTATTTGGTTTTCTCAACAGGAAATGTCACACATATGGATGATGATGGAAATGCGAGTAGAAAAATGGAGGACAGCCCACCTTCTTCAAATGTAATCTAATGTTTCTATATATATATTATTATTTAAACTACAATTCAAAACACGTCCTAACTTTCCTCCACAGTGAAGCTTCTCCCACCAACACCAGTAACTGTGACAGTGCAGCATCATAACAGGAAGTAGGAACTCTGGGTATGTGAACGTGAGGCCTAAGAATTCTCACAAACGGGCAAAAGAAGTTGGTTGACCTCCTCTTTACGCTTGCATGAGTCACAGCTGTGGAGAACCTCATGATTAACTTTATTTCATCATGTAACATGTCTGCTAACAGGGACTGCATGTAACGTTTAAGAGAAATGTGGCAAACTCAAAAAGTGTAGAAACTCAAGTAAAAACACGCGATTAAATTTTTTACAACAGTGACCAGGGTTGGGGTTAATTATAATCATGTAATTGATAATTAATCACAATTATAGCATTATTATAATGGGAATTTTAAAAATGTGTCGCTGTCTTAACTGTAATTAAATTGTAATTGACTGTAATTGTAATTGGTATGGAAATTCTATAAAAATTGTCAATTATAATATAATGCAAAACTAGGGAACCATGTTACAGTTCTGCACATACAGTATGTAGTTAATAATTATTAAAATACGTTTCATATGAAGCTTTCCCACATTTTACTATTTAAAAATTTTAATTGAAAAATATACTGACACAAAAAAGGCTCAGACGCCCACATTAGAAACATTAAAACCTATATTTTCATTGATTAAGAAGCAATAGATATGATAGATATTAGTTTTAGTGTATTTTACAGCTGATTTAGGACCCGTTATTATAAGAGATGCTAAAAGAAAGCTAACACAAGAGGAAGGTTCACTTTTATTAGGTTATTCATTTCAGGCTCAATAATTGTGATTCATTGTAATTGAACTTTAGTAGTTGGGAAGGTAATTGTAAGTGACTTTCAGAAGTAATTTGTAATTATTGCAATTTAATTGTAATTGGGGAAAATGCTGGTCGCTGTAATTGTATTTGAACATGGGTAATTGAATATGTAATTGTAACTGACCCCAACCCTGAAAGTAACATAGCAGATATTGTCTGTTGTGTAATGTTTCTCTAGCTTGAACCAGTGCCCCCATAAGAAAAGAAGGACAAACAACTCAACTTTGTACTTCTTTCTTCCATCCTACGTGTTCGTTCTTTGGTTACGCTGTTTTAAAACCAAATCAAAATAAAAAAAAATAAACGGTGTGGTTATTTTGTTTTACTGACTTAAAACTAAAACAGAAATACAGGAACAACTGTTTTAAGATTAAAACATTAATAACAAAATCTTGTTCTGTTTGTGAGATATTTGGATATTTACATATTTTATACAACTTATTACATATTTTATAGGACTTATATATCTCAGCAGATTTCTGGTCCTGCTCCGGTTTTATGGTGATACAATCCAAATAGTATCCAAATAAACAGGTGAAGCTGTTTTTAGTTGTTATGCTGCAAAGAAGTGGAACAAACTGCCCGCAAAGCTGAAGTCAGCATCACATGTGAACATTTTAAATCAAAGTTAGAGGCTTTTCTTTTTCTCTTCTGTGTATGACTGAGAGGGAGATTTTGGGTCATGTTGTTTGTTGTTCTTACAGATTTTTAAGCTGTTGAATGTTTTCTGTTGCACTTTTTGATCATGTGAAGCACATTGAGTTGCCTTGTGTATGAAATGCGCTATACAAATAAATTTAACTTACCTTGACTATCGACTGAGAGGCTGGTGTGAGGAACAATAGATGTTTGAACTTCTACCATTTGACACTTTTGCAAAAAGTGATATTTATATGTTGTCAAAATATATTTTTTGCGCGTTTTAATACCGCTAACCACTAACGGCAGCCATCAACACAGACGGAAGTTGATCGCAATAAACGAGGAGCACCAGTAGATTCATTACACCACCTCTGGTTCCTTTAATCATATATCATGTGTGTGCTTTACGCAACATCCATTTAAAAACACATATATATATATATATATATATACTGTATATGTATGTATTAACGTTTTTATTCACCAGTTCATCAGTAATGTGACTTATGCGTTGCTCCTTTTTTGTCCAGGAGTAAAAGTCCGCCCCCCTTTGTGGGTCCCCTCTGTGTAGTGAGCTTAAATAATGAAGTTCTCGTCCTAGTTTCCAACTATCACAAAAACAGAACAAGATTTAATTTTAAAACAAGAAAACGCTGCTTGTCTGTTTTTTAATTTTTCTGTATTTCTATAAAATAAATAAAATAATTACACTGTTTATTTGTTATTTTGATTTAGTTTTATAACAGAATAACCAAAAAACCAACAGTACACAGATTATAAGATATGGGTTAATGGAACTAATCTGCTGTATGTGATGATGGTGAGCAGCTTACGGAGAAGAAACCACTGAAAAGCTTGGCGATGCTGGAGAACGTGGCCTGGCTGTTCTCGTCCTGAGGCAGACAGCAGCACATCAGTCGCAGACGACACTCCCACACCTTCGCTGCCAGCGAGCGCGCTGTGGACAGGAACTGGGTGCCCCCGCTGCTCTCCATGTGGCGAACTCCCAGTGGCTCCTGGGCGTCGGGCTGGAGGCGGGGGCTACCCAGCGGGTCAAAGACAAAGACCACGCCCAACGCCGTGAACAGCATGATGATCCAGCTGTTGGGGAAAAAGCTCTTAAAGTAGAGCTGGGCAATATTTCGTGATTCAAGATATATTGAGTTTTCTATTTTGGCGATATAGAAAATGACAAAATCGCCAATATAGAAATATATCTATTTTTTTAAACTTGTTTTTATTCATACAATCACACAGTTCAAAATAACATCATAAAAGTATTTAATATGATTAATAGAGTACAGTAAAACAGTGTCTTTTACAATTTAATATAGATTTTATAGCTTATTTTGTATCAAAATACTGATTTTAGGAGTCGTTGCTTTTGCTACTTCTCGGAACAACATGAAAAGCTCAGTTAGATGATTAAGGGGTGTGTCTTAACCCAGACCTTCCCCGAAACAAGCCACACTGCAGAACTCACTCACACGTGCTGTCCCTTTAGGAGAAAAAGCCAAAAGTAGCACATTTTGTGCAGCTGTTGGCTAATAAATATTACTGTGTGGCATTTTGCATCAGCAAAATCGCGTGGCACGCAAGTGAGCGTCACTGGTGCAGAAAAATTTTGAAATGTATAACTTTGAAAAGGCCAAATTTAGTGAAGTAAAGCTAAAGTTTGGGTTTTTTGTTGTTTTTTTTTAATTTTTTTATCTTTGTTCCAGTCTTACTTTAAAGCTAAAACGTATTTGTTAAATTGGTGAAGCGTCATGATGAATATAGTTAGAGAGTTACTCATGCTTGGTACACACACACACACATATATATATATATATATATATATATATATATATATATATATATATATATGTCCTCCTCTAATAAATACTAACACACTGTAGAGACAAGAAATAACATTTTATTCAAAAGAATGATTCAAGTCGCGCTTTTCAAATTTAAATGAGGTATTATATGGGACCTGCAGTAATACTGGAACACACACATACGCGAAGGACGCGCGCGTGAACTCACACACACACACACGTGGAGGAAGCACACATAGAGCTTTATTTGGGGCGAAAAAAAAGACCCGCCTAGAGAGAACACGGCCCGAACCCGTCCGACCCGAATGAAGCCGATGTCTCTTTAAGTCTGAACACGTTTCAACCAGACGGTATTCACATCCGTTGTGAGATAGAAACATGACGATCAGCTTCATGTGTCACTACACGCTACGTTTGGTTGAAGCTACACTGTTTATATTGGAGCAGCTGAGTGGCTGCAGGGGTCCTCAGTCGGACCAAATTGCCTGTATTAAATAATGGTGCGGCTGATGTACGCGTTTCTTGGTTATGCAGAATAAAAACCTGGAAGTCCCTTTTGTGTCCAAGTGTGCAACAATTATTGCGAGGATACCGATTAAAAGGGAAAAAACTACAGAAAATCCCCCGACGCTGCTGAAAACGGAACATAGGGGGTGCCATCACTGGGGCGCGTATATCGCCATTTTGAGAAAAAAATTTTGAGATATGAGTTTTGGTTCATATTGTCCAGCCCTATCTTCAGGCACATTTTAACCAAAATAAAAGGGTTTATTTTGTGAGTGTTTTGTGGCCTACCTGGTGACCACTGCGGCAATAACAGCCCCCACTGTGGCAGGGTCACAACCTGTGCTGTCATCAGACACCCAGATGGCTCCCAGGCAGGCCCACACCAGCTCAGGGATGTAGAGCACAGCTCGTACGTACACCAGCGCAGGCATGGAGCGCCGTGGGCCTGGGTTCATGATTGTGCCTGACACAGAAATAAAAACATACACACTATTAAATGACTTTTTTTAAGCTAATAATATTACTTGATGCACAAAATGTCTTTTAAAAAAACAGGATCTAAGAACTGAGACTGTTCAAAAATGTGATTTTCTTTTGGGAAATGTCACATCTATTGACACCGTTGTGTTTAACTTCAAATCAAACTGTTCAACACTTCACTTCCTGTGCAGTTTAGTCATGTACAAGAACAGACGTGTACCTGCATAGCAGTACGCATGGTGGCTGACGCGTTTTTAGAAACATGCATCATTTGTTGGAGCCAGAACTGTCTTGCAGCTAAACTTCCTGTATTACACGCTAAGGGAAGATCCAGATTTCATCACCAATGATCTTCTCCTTTCACACTGCTACGTGTGTTTGTATAAAACACATCAATTATGTCAGAGTCAGGCATTTGGAACACAAATCATGCAAAAACTAAAACGATTTCTAACAGGAACAGCACTTCATACACTTAATTTGTCTTACTCTGTAAAAAGGAAAATAATTAGCAATAATCCAATAATAATAACAATGTCTGAGGTAACAGTTACAGTTTATTACCTCGAGCCAGGGAGGTTAAGTTTTTACTGGTGTTAATTTATGATTTATCTATTTAGCTAAGAGCATTCTAACTCAAAAACTAATAAACAGATTTTGATGACATTTTCAGGAAATATCTGAAATAGGAAAAAAGAAAGAGTGATTAGATTTTGTGGATATTCCGGATTAATAATATACTGATTCTAGTTCAGTTTGAAAAAACTGATTAATCCCCATGTTCAGCTTTTTTTAGCTGGTTCTACAACTTTGTGTATTACATGCTCTAGTCATAAGTTTATTTATTATTCATCTATACGCACATAAAGACAAGTTTACAGTTACTGTGCTGGAAGAGGCCAAAACTCAAGGAGGAACTTCTGTTTCAGTTTCAGTTTTGATTATAAAACAGCACAGCAGAGTGCTTGAAATTTCTTAGAAGCCTTTAAAGTGCGAATGATTATGGGACCATTCATTTATTTGTTACAGGGGACAGTGCACATTAATGGACATAAACATGTAAATGTGCCAGATTGTAGCCACAGGCTAGTTGCCATCCATAGTTCATTAAATACTGAAAAATTGATTTATTTGCAATGTAAGTTTTGCACATGTATAAGGTGAAATTGTATTTAAAAGTATTTGTGTTAATATGAAGATGGTTGCAAGTCTGACAGCCTCAATAAGAACAAAAAAGATGTTTTATTGTTCCCGTTACAGTAATGTTAATAACATGATTAATGATGATTTTAGTTAGATTGATTGAATTTATTCAAGTTTTGGAGGAAATTTTAATTTAAAAAGATGAGCATCCATGTTTACATACTGTTACATGTTGACAGAAAAGACAATTGGGCTGGTGAAAAAAACTTGATGATTGAATAATCACGATTTTATTATTTTTTCTTAAATTTCCAAAAATCGATTATTTACATTTTATTTTATTGTAATAGAAACCGGTAGAGTAGTCCGAATTTGAATGTTTCAATTACACTACAGCAGCGATTCTCAACTGGTAGTTCGGAACCCAAAAGTGGGTCGCCGACCTGTACTGGGTGGGTCACGAACAGCTGGTTAAAAAAATAAATACTTAATGTCTCATGTTGGACTTGTCTTTTATTTTGAAAGAAACGTTTATTTTGACAGGCATGCTGTGAAATGCATGTTGCACAGGAAAATATATAGATTATGTTTTTAGAATATTTTATATATGTGTTTTCAAGAGGTATATTTGCAAAATAAAATTTGGTTGTCATAACGTAAAAAAAAAATTTAAAAAAAATGGGTCGTGATTTAACGACTGTGGCAAAATGTGGGTCCCAGGGTGAGACCAGTTGAGAACCCCTGCACTATACAATAATAAAGGTGCTGTGAAGTAGGGCTGGGCAAAAAAAAAAATCGATTTATCGAATTTGTAGATAAAAACTGTTTTTATTTAGCAATTTTTTTTTTTTTAAAGCACGGTTTTTTCAGACTTTTTCACGTTCTGTCCTTGTAGGTTACCATAGCAATGTGAGCCTGCCCCCTCTTTGTTTACATTTGTTTACCCTTTGAGTAGGCTATATGTGTGCTACAGGCATGCTTCATTTTTATTCACACTATGCTGAGATGCTAAGAGAAGAGTTTATTATTATTTTTTATTGTAATATTATGTTATAGAATATGTAGTTATGTTATTTCTTAAAATTTAAGCTACTGTGAAGGCGCTGTTACACTTTTGCTTAAACCTGGGTTAAAGCTTGAAATTGTTGAATGACAGAGCCTCATTTACTTTTTATTTTAGAATTGTTCTATACATTTTAATTCTTGAGGACAATCACAGCAATAAAGTTGCACTTTTGACAATACATCTGATGTCTGCAGTTATTTTTAAGTGCACTGAAAAATAAATAAATAAATAAATAAATAAATAAATAAATCGAAAATCGAATCCAAACTTGAATTTTTCTTTAAAAATCGGAGATTTATTTATTTCTTTTTAAAGGCAAAATCGCCCAGCCCTACTGTGTGAAGTGTTACTCAAAAGAGAAGTCAAGTGTTACATAGTTACATGGAAGATCAATAATCAGTAATCATCTAAAATCGAGACTTGAATAATCGGAATCGAATCAGGACATTGTGATGATCAACCACCCTTAAAATGAATATTAGTCTACCTTGGGCACTGATGTAGATGATGGCACACAGTGATAATATGATGAGGGCCAGTACGACCAGTAGTCCCACCAGGTAGCTGTGGAGGAGGCCACTCCCGTTACAGTCGAACTGACCTTTGTGGTAAGTCAGGAGAACCATGGTCCCGATCCACCTGCAGCAAACACAGCAGAACCATGTCAGTGAATGACAGACAGGGACTGAAGGTCCATAGCTCACCACAGGACTCTGAAGAAGAGCTCCACAAAACCAGGGAACACCAGGGCATCGCTGGCGATTCCCCAGCGCCGCCCGAACACCACCATCCCGGGCATGGTGAAGGAAAGCCCCGAGCAACGAGCTCCGCTACGAGGGATAAGTTGTGTTTTTGAGCAACACACTCCTGACGTGATGCATGACTACTACACACACCCACAGAAGTCCTCACCCCAACAACACTGCCCCAAACTGCATCATCACACGGAGTGCTGTCTGAGTTTACAACTAGCTAACTGTGAGCTTTACAACCCAGGCTCTACACCTACGTGTGATAAACCTGTTAATGCGGGCAAACACTGTAGTGTCATCATTGCTAATATTAGCAACAGTGCTAAAAGATACCCTCAAGCTATTACACCATATTAAACGTAGAGTATCGCGTTCCGGACCCGTTGCTGTGCTAATATTAAAATGACTACACAGTTGCGACAACGGAAGTTTGAAATAAACTCAAATAGTTCCCGGAAGTAGTAAGCGGGCAATTTGAATCCATTGATTCCGGGTGACATAATTGGAATTTTAGGTAATTTGTTGTCAATAACTGCATTGATTTACAATATTTATATAGTACACCGTCATATGAACACATATACAGTACAATGTATTATGTTAATATTGTATTAATAATTAGCTAATAATGCACACGTTAATGAGTTTAGATATGCTGATAATAATAGTAATATCCTATATGATTATTTAAATGTTTTATCGTTCAAAAGTGCATTACAAACTTTCTAATCCGCTCCAGCTTCATGGGCTGCAATAGTAAACTTCTCACTTCCGGGGAACGATTTGAGGCTCCATGAACCGCCATTGCTCAAAAAAAACGAACCATTGGAGTGAACGGAGTTACAACACGAGCTGTTCAGTAAACCGGAAGTAGCTCCGGATTGTTTTGCTTCACCACTGCGAGCTCCGTCCAGAAATGTGACCGATCGTTACCAGATGCATTAAACCAGGGGTCTGCAACCTGCGGCTCTGGAGCCTCATGTGGCTCTTTGAGTCCTTTGCCATGGCTCCATATAGCTTTAAAAAAATACTGAAATAAAGAGTTATTTTCTTACAGAGGCTTTTAATGATTAATGACAAATAAAATCATGATATAACAATGTGTTAACTTAAAAATAAATCACGTTGTGCACCTTCCTACTTCATCTCCTGCAACATCTACAGACCATCAACTTTCCTGCACCTGTGGTTAACCTTAAGTTTTAAATCCCTGGTAAGATAACTAAACCAACAAAAACACTATTCTGGAAGAAAATAGAGATTTTAATTGTGTGGGAACAGATTCTTTTAACTACGAATGTGCCGGTTAAATATGCATGCTTCATGTGTGGCTAGAAATTAGCAATTAGCATGTGTTGACCACATGATCATGCATTAATACATTAACATAAAAAATATTATTTATATAAATTGTGTTCATGTAAACTGAAATGCGTAAGAATTTGAAGATGCAAGACACGCTTTTGTTGTTTTTTTTTTTTTAATGTCAATTCATTTTATTTTATTTTAAACTGTTTTTAAGTTGCCATTTACTTGATCAATATAAATCAAATCAAATTAAATCAAACAAATATTCTATATAATTTTAACTGTATATAATTTAATACACTGTATTGTCTACATTGAGGCGGTATTTTTCCGGCTCCAGGAGGACTTTATTCGGGGTGAGATGAGGTTAAATGGCTCCTTTGAGAGTAAAGGTTGCATTAAACTGAAGTTTACGGAAGTTTATTGCATTTTTCTGTTTTTATAGGAAATAATTTTCGGTTTTTCTGATTGAGATATTTTATTTTTTTATTGAAAATGTTTTGTGGTCTTTCGATCTGAGTTCATGAGATAAACCGAAACATTTTCCCTATAAAAACTTACAGGGAATATTTTTATAGGAAAGGGTTAGAAAAATATTTCCTAGAAAAACAGGGCATTTTTTCCCCCGTGTACTTATTTTTATCTCATCAATTCAGAAAAAGAAATACGCTTCTTGTAGAAGTTTTATATGAGAACTGTGGCAATAACCAACCACAAACGCCTGTAAGTATGTTTTATGTAGCTTTGTTTTGAAAAAATGAAGAACTTTGTACTGCCCCATCTTTAGAAGATAAACACATTCAATTCAACTTTATTTATACAGTGCTAATAACAAAAAGTCATCTCGTAGCGCAGAAGATAAACACATTCCATTCAACTTTATTTATACAGTGCTAATAACAAAAATAAATAATCTCGTAGCGCTCATTACTAAAACGTGGTCAAAATGTCATCATAATTGTCTTCTACCAACAATGTAACCACCACGTCACATTACGACCTATGTAATATTCTGACTATCTATAATTAACCGGATGTGACGAATGTGTACACACGGTTCCGTGGTGTAATGGTTAGCACTCTGGGCTTTGAATCCAGCGATCTGAGTTCAAATCTCTGTGGAACCTATAAATTTTTTTAATCCCTAATAGTGACACAACCAGTCTTTATTTAACATTATCGTACTATAGAAACTCTCAATTTACGTGTCACAGAAACGACCAAACTGTTCTACAGGGGAGGAGGGAGAGTAGCGTGGCGTGCAGTGACGTCACTTTCGCATGGCGGCGTCCATGGTGCCCTATTATAGCTGTTTGTTTTCTCAATGGACGGGAAGAAATGTGTTTTCACGGTGTGTCACACCGACATTGGAACACTGCAGCACCGCCTACACGAGAGTCCGCTACGGGACCCGAAGATCTGGATCTTTAGAGGTAAGAAACTCATAAAACCAGCAGAGAAAGAGAGCAAACAGGAAGAAGGGCTTACTGGAAATATGATTAGTAATAATCACTCTGCACTTAGCATCACTCATGCACAGAATAAAGAGTATTTAATGCAAGGTTATGGAGGTAGATATGTTTTTATTATTCAATTATAAAAAAAAAAAAAGTCTTTTTTTTCTTCTTCTATATCATTTAAATGTTGTGTTTTTTGATTGAATACCTGTAATAAAGACACAAATGTTATGTACGACTCATTAAATGGCCCAAATACAAAAAAGATGACTTTAATGAAAAGGGGGAAAAAAGTCTTCATAGGCAATCATTTGGGTCTCAACTTTATTTCCTGTGTTTGAAAATAAAGTAAACTTTTTATTTTTATTTTTATTGAATGATAAAGACACAAATCTACCTCCATACAAGGTGGCAATTTAAACAACTATGAAAGCATACTTTCTGGTTTTGTTGAAAGTGTACATGTGTTTGGCAGTACTGAGAAACTAATATGGACAGAAATACCATATGTTTACCAGCCCTGGGTTCTTTTTTTTAATTATTATTATTATTATTATTAACAAATAACCACATAAAGAAATTATACTAAGGTTGATTAAAGCAGAGTTAAATTGGACACATGTAACACTATTCTAAATATTATTTAAAAAAAAAACCATTTTTTTTGTTGTTGTTTTGCCAGAATTATTTACTTTATTTTTATTTTTAAACCAAACTTCATCTGGCAAAACTCAAGATATGGAAAACTGAATTCGATCCTTTCATTTTATTTATTAATTTATTAGAACAGCATACAAATACATTAAACTGATGGCCACCTTATTTCTGTACCACATCTTAAGATAATTCCCAGTGTACTAATTTGAGGTAAAACAAGTTATTTTACAACGAATGTTATTATATTAGTTATGAAATTGTGTGGGGAGATGAACATAGAAACTGCAATCAAAAGCCCGAGTAGTCATTATTGCTGTCAGGCCAAAGTAATAGATAAATAAAAGCACTGTATCCATTTTTAAATGTAACAAATTATCTTTATCATCTATCAAACATGATTTCAGCAAATCCTCATTTGTAATTTGCTTATTTTCATACTTTGTCAAAGCTGCATGTTTAACAATCCGTGTACCCAATTTGTTCTTTGGTTATTTTTGTTTTGCTGATTTCAAACCAAAACTGAAATACAGAAAAACCAGATAAACAAAGTTTTTCTGTTTTTTATAAAAAAAAATGTTCTGTTTTTATGATATTTTTACGGAGAAATTAGAGCGAGAACTGAAGTCCACTGCACCTCTCTTTAGGATTTATTCTGGTCCTGCTCATGTTTTCATCCAGTCTGTGGATGTTTTAGCTCGTAAAAATATCCTCATGTTTGTTTTGTTTCACGGTCCAAATAGTATCCAAATAAGCTGGTGACTGACTATCAACTGTGAGGCTGGTGTGAGGAACAATACATGTTAGAACTTCTACAATTTGACACTTTTGCAAAATAAAGTACCGTATTTTTCGGACTATAAGGCGCACCGGTTTGTTATTATTATTATTATTAAGACGCATTAAGCGAAATAAAATAGTCGAACTTTATTCAACTCATTAACAATAATTCTCAACATTGTTCAGGTTTAACACATAAAATACAGAACAATACACTCACTTTTTCAGTTCAGTATGTTGAAGCACAGTAGTTAATTTCATATATAAGGCGCACCTGATTATAAGGCGCACTGTCGATTTTTGAGAAAATTAAAGGATTTTAAGTGTGCCTTATAGTCTGAAAAATACGGTAAGTAAAAATGTTTATTTTACACGTTATAAATACCGCTAACAACAGCTGTCAACACACATGGAAGTTGATCACAAGAAACAAGGAGCACAAGTAGATTCATTACACAATCTCTGGTTCCACATACAGTATTATGTGTGTGTTTTACATACTGTAACATCAATTTTTTGGTTTTGATTTATTTATGTATTAATAACCTTTCAATTCACCAGTAATGTGACTCATCCGTTGCTTCTTTTTTGTGCAGGAGCAAAAGTCCGCCCAGTCACCAGTTTATCTCGATACTTTGTGGACCGTAACACTGATGGGTAAAGTTGGCAAATATTCACAGATTCGGACTTCCAGCATCAGTAACTCTTTAACGAAACATCATCAACACACAAATTACACTTCTGCCATCAGAGTGAGGTGGACAACATGATACAAGATCATTTTATCAAACGCAGCAGAGTAAAAATCTGTCTGTCGGTCGTTCTGTGTGGTGAGATTAAAACATGAAGCTCTCGTCCTAGTTTCCCCGTAAATATCCAAATATCACACAAACAGAACAAGATTGAATTTTAAAACAGAAAAACGCTGCTTGTTTGGTTTTAAGTCAGTAAAACAAAATAACCACACTGTTTTTTGTTATTTTGATTTGGTTTTAAAACGGAAAAACCAAAGGATGAACATTGCTGATGAAGCGTTTTCTTATTTTGGCTTTTCTTGTGTGTAAATTTCCAGGAAACCCCCCTGCACATTCCAGTTGGTAAATATGTAGCTAAAACATTAACACATAGTATTTATCCCTTTGTTTACCCTTCGTGTGATCAATAACTCCATCTTGTATCTTTTGTTTGCCGTAGACCAACTGACTGTGTCTTATAGCAGGAGCAGCGGACCTGGTGGCCAACATGTCAATAAAGGTGATCCACTGTGACATTTTAAAGTAGCATTATCGATAACATTGCTTTAGTAATTTTTCCTCTCACAGTCAGCACCAAAGCTGAAGTCAGGTTCCACGTGCAAACAGCAGACTGGATCCCACAGGATGTTAGAGAAAAGATTCTAATCAAGGTTGGTAAAGCTATTCACCGAAGGTCTGAACTTGGTTTTTAAACACTGACTTCTAATCGACTTCATAGAACAGAAACAGGATCAATAAAGCCGGAGAGCTGCTGGTAACGTCTGAGTTGAGCAGGAGTCAGCAGAGAAACCTGACGGATTGTATCCAAAAGATCTCTGCGCTCATCGCTGAGGCCACAGAGAAGCCGTTTGTTCCAACAGCTGAGGATGTGGCGGTCAGGACAGCCAGGTGCAGTCCTAATCACAGGAGTAATAACATTAGTAATAACACAACATTAATGTTTAATGTTTTGTCCAGGTTAGAGAAGAGGAACAAAGAGCGTTTGAAAGAGAAGAAAATCCATTCAGCCATCAAGCAAAGCCGAAAAGTGGATTTTGATTGATTGTTTTTGTATCTCACATCTTTATTTATATCCCTTTTTTTCATACATTAAAATGCCACACATGGCGTTTCACATCATTAAACAGATTGCCCCGTGATTCTGAAAAGGAGCAAACGGAAACGGTTTGGAAAAGGGGATAGATTTAGCTCGGGTTGTGCAATTAATCCAAATTCGATTACGATTTTGATTATTACATCCAATGATTAAAAAAATAACAAAAAAATAATAATAATAATACTTTTGCATATGTTTTATTTGCTAAATAATCTACATCTACAATGAATAAAACTTGGCAAACAAAAATTGTGAACTTGTAGATTTAAAATTTAAACCCAAAGAAAATATTCACACGCGTGTGATCTGAATGTGAAGTCACAGAAAAAAACATTTGCAAATTTGTAGACTGATATTTACGCAAACTAGTACACTGTCCATTGGAAATATGCATTCATATAGTGGGAGGAGCTTAAGTAGAGTTGTCAATAATGGCCAAATGAGTATACAGTATGTTTGAAGGTTGGATGTACAAAGAGGTGTACATACTCTGTACTCTGTCGTGTTGTAAAGGGGTGTCTTTGCGGGTGCAAAGTAAAATAGCGTGTGCAATTTCCCTGGTTTAATTCTATGGGACATGTGCATGATAAATGTGTTTTTTTTAAACTCATTTTTATATATTTTTTGTTTGTTTGGTGTATTATTTGGTAATGTATGATTTTTGGAGTCATTTTGTGTGTTTGTGGAGGCTTTTTGTATATTTTTGCTCATTTCCATTGTCGTTTTGTGTACTTTTTGTATAAATATTGTTTTGTTTTTTGTTTTATTTTACTAGTTTAGTATATTTTTATAATAAATTCCTTATGTGTTAGAGTGGTGAGGGCGTGTTTTGAGATGTGTGTGCTTGTGTGTGAGGTCAAAAGCTGAATAGGTTTAATTTCTGGGTAAACATGAATGTGCCGTCCGAGCTAAATAAAATTAAAATAAACGTTTTGCAACACCAAATAAGTCCAGAATAAAGCATGCACACACTCTATGTGCAAGCAGTCAAAAAAGTTTCAAGTCGAACAGACACCGTGTCGGGGAGAAATTCGCTCCACAAACACACACACACATGCAGAACTTCCTTGATTTATTAGAGAGATATTAGATTATCAATATACTGAACTTAAATATAACACATGTGGATAAAGGGACTAGTGGTTAAGGGAGCTTGTAATCGTAGGCTCACTGGTTCTAATCTCCCAGGTCCATCACTGTGAGATGTTGATCAGTCCCTTATTTTAAACCAAGGTTCTACACCATGGCTGCCCACTGCTCCTCAGGGCTTAGCCTTATGCATATGACAATAAAGTATAACGTATATTCTATATTACTGTAACAGAATATACAAAGACTAAATAACTCAATAGAAATGTAGAATTGAAAATCAAGAACTAAACAAAAATAAAACCAAAAAAATTGATTTTGTCAAAAGACAAAATCCCTATACTTTGGGGTTTAGAGCAGACATTTTATGATGGTTGTAAAATTTTTCATCTAATTTAGAAAATGTATATAAATATATATATATATTATATCAACACTTAATTTAAAAAAATAGACTTTTATTATTTATTTTTTAAACAAACTATCAGATAAAACTCAAAAAAAGGAAAAACTAAATCCTGTAATGAATTCCAAAATCTTTTTTTTATCGCTTAAAAAAAAAAAAAGATCAACAGTCTCACAATAAATATCACAAAATGAACAGTTTGTCAAATCAATAATAAACATATGATGTAAAAAAAAATATTTTCATGTCTTATGCTTTTCGTGTATTATTTCACATTTTGACTTTAATTTGTTTTGCTTTTGGAGCGATCAGCAAACACAAATATCTCATGAGAATATTTTTAACAGTAGCAGGTGAAATTTCTTTTAAAATGTAGTTTAAAAAAATAAATAAAAAAACATAATTGATTTTAATACCTGCCTAATGAACTTATTCTTATATATTTTTAATAAACATTTTTGAAATAAAGTAAAGGCAACTGTGGATTTAATGTGCTGTACAGCAGTGGTTCTCTAACGTTTTCTGCTCAAGAACCACCTTTCTCTAACTTTTCAATGCACGTACCCTGTTTAATAAATAATAAATACATTTAATTCTATAATATTTATGAATTCCAGTCATTTCCCTCCTCTGGGACCAAGATTGACTCTTGGATTTTCAGTTCATGTTCGAATCAAAATAATTTCCATCATCATTTTTTGTTTTTTTGTGACATTTTGTGACATTTTGTTGTTTGTTTGTTGTTTTTATTGTTCAGTATATTTGTCTCTTGTGTAATAATTGCAGTTTTTTAAAAGGAAAAGAATAGATAATGTACATTATACTGTTGTCATGCTTCTACACCTTCACAAAATAAGAATTTAAAAACTGAACATAGACCTTTGATAAACAAACTAGAAAAAGACAATTCAAGAATTAAATGTAACACTTCATGATAATTTCAAAATAAACAGGTATACAAACAATGAAAAAAAATTATTTACACATCTTAACTACAAACAACTTTACATGTCATTTGGCAACTTGTTTAGTCTTGCCTTTATTTATTCATCTTTAGTACTGTGCTCAATGACTTCAACAGATAAAATATATTTTAGACCTGTATGTCTAATAATAATGGACTTAAATGTGCTTTATGATATATATTTAGTCGTTAAATGCAGTTTTGTAGAACAGCGCAATGTTTACAGGTAGTCATGGTAACTCAGACAAAAAAAGCAAGAAGAATCTACAGGAGTGACGATGGACTTGAAAAGACAAAGGGAGGTCTGATATCCTTACAACAACCCATAAAGACTGACCAGCAGAGGTCAGCAGTGATCAACGTTTGTAAACAAGGTGAGTTTCTTTTAATATTGTAAACTTTAATGACTAATTCAGTGATATTCCTGAATCAATTTAGTAAATAGTGCTTGTTTTAAAATATTGTAAATGTGTTTACTTATGCAGTGATAATTACTGTGTGTGTGTGTGTGTGTGTGTGTGTGTGTGTGAGCTGATATTGTAAAGCGCTTTGGAATTACTTTGTCATAAAAGGTCTATTTAAATCTAGTCCATTTGAACATTTATTATTTAGTCAGAATTGCTTAATTGCTTAAAAAAAAAAAAAAAAAAAAAAAAAAACAAAGAAAGAAAGAAAAAAAAACTTTATTGCATTAATCAACAAACAAAGTATCATTTTCACAGAAGGCTGTCATCAAAAGTACACTGTATTTTAGTTTTTTACAACACAAAACAGACAAAAATAGAACAAACAAACAAAAAGTTAAATATGGGATAAATAAAAAGCGTAAGTGCCTTTTTACAAAAGGTCAAAACAAATTGTAAATCTGTTTCAAATCTGTTTGTAAAAGTGTTTTGCTATATGACATCTTTGTTTATTTATTTATTTGTATTTTTTTTTTAGCTATTTATGTAAATTTGTTTTCAAAATTGTAAATTTGTTGTGGCATTTGTAAAAGCGTTTTGCTCAAAAATGTAAAGTGTAAATATGTTTAGCACTTCTCAGCCACCGTATACAATCATTTATGTTTATAAGGTTATCAAGGCGTTCAATAAGACGCCTTAAAGATATAAGTAATAAACTAAAATTCCTCAATTTATTAATAGCAGTTGAACTACTAATCTTCTATATCCCTATTCATATCATCATGTTGGGGGATTTAACAGTTCAACTCAGGGTACAAGTGAATCAGATTTCATTTTAACTTTCTCTACGTTTAGACATGAAATACTTTTATCTTTTAGCCTAAATTAAAAAAAAAAAAAATAACTCAGCTTTTCTGGACACACACCATACATTTGCTTGCCTAAATGAGTGTGCAGCATTTTGCAGTTAGAAGTATCAAAATATTAATACAAATCTGCACCCATTTACTCTTAAAATTCTTACTTAGCCCTTTAACAGTACATTTAGCAAATACAAATATCATGATATTAATATAATCAGTACAAAACGACCGTAAAACAACATCCATTTAACTTGACAACCTCTATTAGTATTAAATATTGTACTGTTTGTAAGTATAGATCATATATAATCAACCGTTAAAAGATAAAAAGATAAATATTGAATAGAAATAAAAACAAATCTGAGTCGTGGGTTTACTAGTACCGGTAGATATTTTACTAATGAATAATATTCATGGTCATTGAAGTTTGAATAAAAACTAACAAAGACAAACACAAGTAGAGGGCTGAAGATTCAAACAGTGCCTGTGTGGCATTTTTCATCAGAAAATTTAAACCAGAATTGTCTTTCTGGTTAAACTTTATTAAGTTAAAATCTATCTGGAGTTATATCGTATATCACCATTTGGAAAAAATATATCGAGATATGACTTTTGGTCCATATCGCCCAGTCTTACCCTGGTATAGTGTCTGGTTATGTTATTCTTTCACTTCCAGTATGTCTGTCTCTTTGAATTTAAAAAGCCATAGGTAGCTGTCAAATATTGATTTTATTTTAATTTTGTGTGGTGAAAATCCATATCACTCAGCATTAATTGAAATACTACAATCTTGGTTTGTAGCTACAAAGTTGGTTTGTGGTTATGATAAGGTCAAATATTTGTCCATTTCCATTGTGTGTGCAGGAACTTCTAAGAAGATCTAAGATGGCATCAGACATGAGTTCTCCAAACCCTGACGGCAGAGGCATCATGACTTTCTACCCAACGTACGAGGAATTCAGCAACTTCAGCCGCTACATCGCCTACATAGAGTCCCAGGGGGCTCATAAGGCCGGCCTGGCTAAAGTGAGTGTTATCATTGGATGACAAAAGTCCTTTACTTCCTGTGTGCGTAAGTTTGTTTTAACACAATAAATTCTCTTTTTTCTAGATTGTTCCACCTAAAGAGTGGAAACCGAGAGGCTCGTACGACAACATCGATGACTTAGTGATACCGACACCCCTTAAGCAGGTGGTGTCGGGCAATGCGGGCGTGTTCTCACAGTATATCAAAAAGAAGAAGGCCATGACTGTGAGGGAGTTCCGGAAGATGGCCAACAGTGTTAAGTTAGTAACACGAGGAAAAAACATAAGTTGGATTAAACTTTTTTTATTTTAGGTTATTAATCTGTTGTTTCTGTAATGTTTTCTTAGATATCGTGCTCCAAAACATTCAGACTTTGAGGAACTAGAAAGGAAGTACTGGTCGAACGTGAACAAAAAACGCCCAATATATGGAGCAGATGTGAACGGGAGCTTATTCGAGCCGGTGAGTTTTCATTAAATTGATTAAATACATTCTGCGTAGGTCACTTCAACTGCCAGTCTTCGTCAGAGGTTTCTGTTGATTGCCTTTGATGGTTCCTTTTGAAGTTTCACTTGACTTCAAAGGAACCATCAAAGGCAATCAGCAGAACTCCTCTGACGAAGACTGGCATCTGACAGTCGAAACATGTCGGGAGATAAAACATTTCTGAAAAACCTTGTTTGAATAAACAAAACCTCAACTTATGCTGTTCAAAAGGAAGACAAAATGAATCTAGCTGGAACTATGTGTTGGTGACTTTTGTGTTTAATGCATCTCTTTGTGTTTTCCCCTTAAAGAATGTGAAAGAGTTTAATATTGGCAACCTCGGCACCATCCTGGACACACTGGAGCAGGACAGCGGCATCAACATAGAGGGCGTTAACACACCTTACTTGTATTTTGGGAGTTGGAAAACCACTTTTCCCTGGCACACAGAGGACATGGACCTCTACAGCATCAACTACCTTCACTTTGGAGAGCCCAAATCATGGTGAGGATGAACGACAACTCATTGTCATGATCAAAACATATAAATGTATTACTTACTGCATCGATAAATGACTAAACTGTGTGTGTGTGTGTGTAGGTACGCTGTGTCTTCAGAGCACGGGAAAAGCCTGGAACATCTGGCCAAAGGTAAGAGATCGATATATGACAAATTATTTTATATACATTTTTAGAATTGCTGTTAAAAATTACTGTTGCCACCTTATGTCATATTTCATTTGAGTTTCAACCACAAATAGACAAGTGGTGACCAACATGTGGCTCTCACACTGATTTCAGAACACACAAAAATACCGGAAAATACATTTGAACCAAAAGTACACAAAAAGACTCCAAAAACACACAAAAAGACTCCAAAAACACACAAAAAGACAACAAAAATGAGCAAAAACTCAGAAACTACAAAAATGACAGAAAAACATACAAAATGACAAAAAATACATGTAATGACAATAAAACACACAAAACAACAGAAATGCACCAAATGACAGAAAAATATACCATTACAAAACAACAAAAATACAGAATGACTCCAAAAACACACAAAAGGACAAAAATACACAAAAAAACAAAAAAAACAGAAAAATATCCAAATTGAAAAAAAAAATTAACACAATGGTAAAATGGCAACAAAAACTCCCAAAACTAAAATAAATGGCAGAAAAATGTACCAAATAACAGAAATATACAAAATGACTCCAAAGACACACTAATGAACAAAATTACACCAACTAAAATAAACAAAGTGAAAGGAAACCATACAAAATTACAACAAAAACTCACAAAACTAAAAGAACAACAAAAACACACCAAAGTACAAAAATTCCTAAAACTAAACTTTGTGATTTCTGTGTGACTTTTAGACTTTTTTCCTGAAAGCGCCAAAAACTGTGAGGCGTTTTTAAGGCACAAGATGGCGCTCATCTCACCTTCAATCTTGGAGAAACACGGCATTCCTTTTGAAAAGGTGAGCAGAGTTTTTCCTTTTCAAGCATCCATCCAAACAAGGACAATGATGTAAATGCTGTAACTGATTTCCTTTGTTTACTCTTTGAAGATTACACAAAACGCTGGTGAATTCATGATAACGTTCCCTTATGCGTACCACGCTGGTTTTAATCACGGTTTCAACTGTGCCGAGGCCACCAACTTTGCCTCGGAACGATGGATCGAGTACGGAAAACAAGCCGTCATGGTGAGGAATAATGTTTATAAGCTCGTATAATTGTTAAGCAAATAAAAGCTGAACAACTCTGTGCTTCGTCGTTGGCAGTGCTCGTGCCGGGAAGACATGGTGAAGTTTTCTATGGACGTGTTTGTGCGTAAATATCAGCCTGACCGTTACGCTCAGTGGTTGGAAGGGAGAGACGTGGTGCCCATCGACCATTCCCAGCCCACCCCAGAGGCTGAGGAGTTCTTGGATGACAACGGCTACTCCAAGGACAGCTGTGGGAAATGGAAAAAGTAGGTGGAAAATGTCTTTGTGTGAGGGTGCACATGGTGTTCTGGGCTGTAAGCCGCACTGGAGTATAAGTGGCACACACACACACACACACACACACACACACACACACACACACACACACACACACACATATATATATATATATATATTTTTTTTTTTATATATCTGAATCATTTAAAATGTAAAATTAATAACGGTAGTTGACTTCATTAGCTAAATTTAGAATGTTTGGTTTAGCATTTTTGTAATTAGCCATACATCAAGTTAAAAATATCAGAGCAGAGGGACAGCTTTTGTCAAAACATCTTAAGTTTGACTTTGGACAGATAACAAATGAAATGATGTTGTTATTGTGACCCCTTTTTATTCTATTATATCATTATACTACTTCAGCCACCAGAGCGTGTCAGCACACTGTTTGTGCACCTTTGTACATCTCAAAGGTTTTACGCCACATTTGGAAAAACAGTAGAGGATCCTTTTAAAGTTGATAAATGTATTCATAATAAATGTTCCCCCCACATCCATTTCAGGACTAAACGGAGGATTGAGACCAAGAGACGCAGAGTGTGTCTGGAAGTACCAGAAAAGGAAGAGGAGAATAAGGTTCCTCTCAAACGCCTGAGGAAGACTACCACGCAGGATGGCAGAAGTAATACAGGTATGAGTGAGGCTAAACATGCTAAAGTATCAGAAAACTTACACAGACATGAAGTATGATTGGGTGATTTGTTTCTCAGGTTCTCCAAAGTTGACTGTGGTGGATATTTTTCACCAAGGCTTAGGCGACGGAGGCCAAGCTCCCACCATCCAGTCCCAGGCCGAGCCCGGGACCGGATATGCACGCACAATGGACGTAGCCACTCTGGGCTACATCGTTGAGAAGCAGCACTCGCCCGCACGCACTCACAACTACGCCCGTAAGAAACGGCCACGCCCGATGCACATCAAACCATGCACGTCATCACAGGGAGACGCTCAGGCCACGCCTCCAACTCCAGTCTGCGAGAGAATGAGATCAATACTTTCACAGGTAAGGCTGTGCCATTAATTGAAATTTGATTTTGATTATTGCACTCAACGGTTACAAAAACAACATAATAGAGAAAAAAGTATTATTTGAGAAAATAATAATGATATATTTTTTATTATACATGTGTGTCATTTTACTAAATAAAACAAACTTCCACGATTTAGGATATCTACAAGCTATAAAGCTTGGCACACATGAGAAAAAAAACTATTATTAATACGAACTTTAAGTTGTTTCATGCAGAGGTTCTCAACTGGGCACAGATGAGGCTTGAAAGTTGAAAATACACAAAAAAGTTTGAGAACCACTGGTTTAACTTGTTCCTCCAATAGATAGAAGAAGAACACTCCTACTGCAAGAGGCAGAAGCTGCAGAAGGCGGAGCCTCATTATCACTAGCTCATCAAAGACGAGCCCAGTGACGATGTGGCATCATCGCCATTGATGGAGTTCAAGATTCTTGCCGAGAATATATAATATAAATAATAAAAATAAAAAAATATAAAATATATATAAAACGTCTCCAGTTTTGCTTGACCTATATTCTATCTAACTGTTTTTATTTTTATTATCATTTCAAAACATAAGTTATGAAAGCTGTATAGACCCTTGCGACTGACGTCACAGCACATTGACCCAGCGCCATCTTGGAAGATGACGGCCCTATATGGATGCACCTGCATGGGTGTGTTTACTTGAATAATACGGCTATTTTTTGACTAATTAAAAGCAGTCCATGTGCTAAACAATTGTTGAAGGTCGTCTCCGTTTGGCCTCAATATGTCAGATTATGTTGACACTAGAAGCTGAGAGAAGTCGGTACCAGGACAAACTGGGTCTGATCGGCGGGAACGACCCCTACAACGTTCCTGTTGACAAATGGAATGAAGATGTCTCTTATTGTGACTTATCCTGACATCCTGAACTACCTCGTCTTTACAGAGTCTAATTTATGCAATTGTTTCATTTTCATTACATTTTATAGAAAATCCACCGTGTTTTAAAAAAAAAATACATTATTCATATATATACAATATATATACCTGCATCACTTAAAAACATTTGTCACAATGTTTCAGTGAAAATAAACATTTAAAGATTAGGTTAATTAACACTAAAACTTCATCAGCAGTGTTTAACTTTACTAAGTATTAACTATATCTCTCATATGTATTTATCTTTGTGAGTTTGAATCCTAAAAAAATGGAGCTCATTGATGACTAGAGCTCCTAAGGGCCCCTCACATGGTCCATGAGTGCTACCTGGGGCCCACGGGCATCGTGTTGGTGACCCCTGCTTTAAAGTGTGAATGATCATAGTACCATGATTAGGATTGTTGTTTAAAAAAATAAGGGAAAAAAAACCTTTCTTGGTAATTTTCCTGCATCAGTGATGGACAGTAACAAAGTCCATTTACTGAAGTACTGTACTTATAGTGTTTTCATGTATCTGTACCAAGGTTGGGGTCAATTACATTTTTCAGTTACAATTATGTTTTCAGTTATCCATGTTCAATTATAATTCAATTATGATTACAGTGACCAGCATTTTATCCCCCGATTACAATTAAATGACAATTATTTTTTATCCTCAGAAAGTCAATTACAATTACATTCTCAATTACTAAAGTTCAATTAAAATGAACCACAATTACTGAGCAAATCTAATAAAAGATAACATTCCTCTTGTGTTAACAGGTCCTAAATCAGCTGTAAAATACACTAAAAACAAATATATCTATCATAATTTTCTTCCTGTCTTTTGTAATTGATACAAATATTTTTGATTTGGGCGTCTGAGCCGTTTTTGTGTCAGTGTACCCCTAGATTTCATTTTTTTTTAAATGATAACATGTGGGAAGGCTTCATATGAAACACATTTTAATAATTGTTAACTACATATGTGTAGAACTGTACATAGAACTGTAACTTGGTTCCCCAATTTTGCATTAAATTATATTTGACAATTTTTATAGAATTTTTTTTATGGCAATTACTATTACAAAGTTATCTAAACTCAATTACAATTACAATTATAATCAACCCCCATCTTGATCTGTAAGTTACTTGAGTATTATTTTTGTGGGATACTTCTTACTTTCACATCTCTACATTTCTATGGATACTCTCGTTATCAGCTTCGGTTTTTCATTTTGGTGGTTCTCATACAGTTTGTCCTTTAATACTTCATGCTTGTCACTGCAAGAGCCAATCAGAGATAGTGTTGTTGTTTGGACAATGACTTTGGCAGAGACTGATGGATGAAGAAGAATAAAGAGACTCATACTGATCATCTATGGCCAGATTTTAGGACCACGTTCAAAATTTTTTAAACTAAAATCAGCAATTCAACACTGGCGATATAAGGTCTAGTTAGATAAAGAAAAGACAGAGTGAACATTGCATTTCATTAGTTCTTTATTGTAAAAGTATTCTTCATTATGCTTGAGAAAGTAAATATGTTGGGGTTTTTCAGTTTCTTTTTTGTTAATAACACATTGGTTGGTTAGATTTGTTTTATGGCAAATAAAACAGTTATATTGATGATTACAGCTTTTTTTTAATCCTGAATGATGTGATTTGGTTGGTTTGGTGTGATTTTTATTAAACACAAACCTAAATGTTATGGTAGTTAATGAAACACCACAGTGTTATTCAGTTTAACCATAAACATGGAACAGATTGTGCATCAGTGTTTTGTATATTTCAGTTATGACTTATGATGATGAAAATTAGTCGTTTTTGACTTTCTATTTGTATTTGCACTTTCATATAAGTAATAAAGGTGAGCACTTTGTCCTCCTTCAGACAGCGCACATTATGGATCAGACACCAGTTTCAATGTCTGAAGCAGTTTAATATAGACACAGACACAAAGCAAATATTGACAGATGATGTGATTCCTGCAATTTATGTTGATATTTTAAACTTTGACATCAACCAACATTATAAACTGTAGGTGTTTGATAGCGTTTGTGCCAAAACTTCCCCGTCTCTAAGACTGGACAATTTACAGATGATTTACAGTGATTTTTGATTGAATGAATGTCTTAGCAGCAGACTCAAGGTCCATAGAAATACACTATTACATACAAAAATAATCATAACAGTTCAAATGAACATTAGATTGGACAAGGCATTTGTTTCATTTATCATCTATTTATGCTGACATAACCTACAAGTGCAATTCAGTTACAAGCAGTGTTCATAACACTGGTAGTAGCTGAATAAGAGTTTGAATTAATTGAAGTTAATGTCTAGCACAGACACACACATATAGGAGTGGGCGATATGGTGAAAAAAAAAAAAATCACATCACAATTTTTTCTATATAAAATCACGATCACGTCACAATTTCTTTCATTCAAATGAAGACTATTTTAAACGTATTTACCAATAAAACAAACTGATTCACTTACTTAAAATAATCACCCTAAATGGAGAAAAGAAATAAACTATAATTTAAGACAAGATAATTTTCAAATATTTTTTAAAATTGTATGTAAGCAATTCATCAAACTTGTTCCAAGTACTATTAACATCAAACAAAAGGGCTGACATGTTCTTTTAGTCACACACAGTCTGTTATATTGTTTAACTAAAGTGGTGTAGCATTAGCATTAGCATCACTTGCTACATAACAAGGCAACATATCTGTCTAGTGATTTCTATTTTTTATTGAAATAACACACTCATATTAATAAAATCCTACTTTAAGCAGTGTTTGAATGCCTCATTTCACACAGTTTGGACAATAATATCCTTTACAAGTTAAAACATTACTGTTTTGGTTACATTAGGCCTGGGTTATATGGACCAATATTCATATCTCTATATTTTTCCTCAAAATAGGCAATTTTGTGTCACTTTTGACTTTTTCCTTCATTAAGGCTAAAATGTGATTAAATCATGTAGTGTTGCTTTTTTCAGGGCAGCTCTGAGTTGCTGAAAGTCGTTTTTAAAGTAAATCACATTCAGGACACTGTCTCTTTAAGAATGTGGAAACAGCTGCAGCAGCAGAGTTAGTCAGAGAAGAGAAACACATGCAGTGTTTCCTCAAACATCTCTCAGTGCTTCAACACTCAGAACTGATAGAGTTTTACAGGAAAGACCGACATCTCCACTGAGCCTCTGACAGTCGCTAACACAGCTGACACACACACACACACACACACACACATACACACACACACACACACACACACACACGCGCACACGCACACACACACGCACACACACACACACACACACACACACACACACACACACACACACACAGCAATATTAACAAAAATGGTTAGTTACACACCATTTCAGATGGCGCCTGTCTACTAGAAACACTTTCTTTCTGAAAGCATGTCGACGAGTCGGTGCGTGTTGTGAGGTGTGATGGCTCGCCTTACGTTGCTTCTGATTGGTTTATTATTGTGTGATGTCTACCGTGGTTGGTTAGATTTAGGCACAAGGAGACATGGATTTGTCTGGGATCGGTTACCTTGTCAGTCAATCAGAGTTACTCGAGCTATGGCAAGCCGCGAGGACCAAAGTCCATTATCATGGAAAAAATAGATAGAGTATTGAATGGGGAAATATAAGCGTGAGAAATGTCAAGTGTGACGTGTGGTGTGAGAATGGGTGAAATTGCATAACTGTCACACTCAAAGCGTGAGGCTTGGCAGCTCTGAAGTTAAATGTATTCTCCCAGAGTGTTTACTGTAAGAGCTACTTTATCCATGTTAAAACATATCCAGACCAAAGCAGAAAATGCACAGCAGTTCTAAACTCAAACGTAGAGCAGCACTTTGAGCTGCTTTCCAATAACTTATTCAGAGTTGTAAAAGTGTGTTATTAATACAGAAGAGGCCAATAACTCAATGTTTTTGCTCCTTGAAGCAGCAGCAGCTCTGCTCATAGTGATTGATAGCATCTTTAGCTAAACTTTGACGTTTGAATCCTCTTGCAGGCCTTGATGTCCTGACTCTGGAGGTAATCGGAGCTTCAGGGTTTGAATTCTCCATGACCTACTTTTGTCCTCCTAGTGCCACATATGGATACCACAGAGAAAAAAACAGTGCTGGAACTCTTCACAAACCTCAACATTAGTTGCTAAACGTGCTGCTCTGTGAACACAGTGTGTTTGATTTTGTTAAAAATATCCGATTCATGTGCATTCTAAGCCATAACCATTAGCTAACCGGTTAGGGGCAATCATCCATACCTCCCATCCATTTTCTTGAATGCTGAAGTCAGCTGCGTTTGCACTAAGGACGTTTTCTTTCTTGTCGCAGTGATATTCGCACTCGGGTGGTGCCGTTTCAAGTGAGTTAGCATGTTCGTCGTGTTCCCGGAAACAAACCCAATCTAAGCTGAACAATGAGGGCACACTGCCCTCGTTTTATCCACTTGTCTTTCTCCGTTGCAATATTTCATCAGGAAGCCCAAGTGTTCCCAAGCAGGAGACTTTAGCGAAAGGGGAGGGTCCTCCAGCTCTGGTTTCTCACTAACGTTAGTCATGACGTACGGGCTGCACATGTAGTTGTAGGCGGAAGTAAACACACGCAACTTCCGATCCGGGAACTCACCCGTGCACAACCCGGTACCCGAACCGAACATCCTGTACCAAAACGGTTCAATACAAATACATGTATTGTTACACCCTTATAATAAATTAAAAATACTACGAAACAAATTCATATAAGTAATTAGATAATCAGAATAAATATTATATGGATAATGATGTTGAGTAAAGTTGTTTCGTTCATCTGTATCTGATTGGTGACGTGTTTCCGCTTTGGGGCGCACTAATCTTTACCATTCACTCTCGTTAAAAGTTGTAGGCAGTGGGTATCCAGATGGTTGCCATATCAATATACTGACATTCTATCCGTACACAGCTCCCCACATCGACATCTTTCTATTTTGATTCGGAGCTATGCTAATAGCGGTAGCCCAGCTAGTTCCTCCCCCCACAACTATGCATGCACCAGTTTTGTTTCGGCTCTTCTGCCTTTGTCACACCCGGATATCCCGCCCTAAACCACAACACTGCCTCACGATTGGTTCAAATCGGTTCGGTTTTGAAAGGCAAAGGCGGGAACAGCACAAGATGAATTCTGGTGTTTGTGAACACCAGGAGAATCCATCTTGTAGGCAAGGTCAATAAAATCTGGCCAGTGAATGAATTTGAGACAACTGTAATGAAAACTTTTGACTACTAGGGGGAGCAAAAAAGTACACGAAGCCTACCCATAAAAGCAACGCAATTGCAGTAACGTGAGTACTTGTAATCTGTTACTTTCACCTCTGGTACCTATTATCATAATAACCATAGTAACACCACCAGTATAAAGGTGGATGTTCCTGCTAAATCCTCTAATGGAATGGACGCTCTGAAAGCATGTTTGAAGTCTTTCTCCTGCTCCACCTGCAGTCAGGAGTCTGAATCCCTGCTAATTGGAGTAAGAAGAGCTTTGCAGGACCGGACGGGCGATGATTGACGATGACATTGTAGAGACAAATTGCTCTTTGGGGGAATCATCAGGGAGTCAGTAATGGTGCAAGCTTTAGCTGAGTACCTGTGTGAGGTTGGAGGAGAAGAACCAAGAGCAGGTGGAAGTTTTCTGAGTTTGTCAAACATGCACAAACATTACAGTGTTTCCTGGTCTGTGCAGGTAATCCGTCACTTAGGAAAGGTGGTTGGAGTGCTGTGAAGAAAAAAGTACTTTAGAGGCAGTAAACTCGTAGAAGGAATCATCACTCACACTTTTTTTTAATAAACAAATCTTCAGAGGAACTGAACCAAATGCCTATACATTTATGTTGGGAAGCATAACTTCCTCCTTCATCACAGCTCAGACAATAGTTTGGTAGCAAAAAAGTGCTTTTTTCCTGTAAAATAAATCTGCTCACACGTGTAGCAGTGGATTAAGATAAAGAAAACAACACCCAACACGTGCTGCTCTTCACACTTTGGAAAGCAGCTGCAGCTCCATCAAACATTCATGAGAGGAATGGAAAGACAGTGAAGGACAGTGGAGTGAGGAGAAGGAGGAGAGGCAGCGATGAAGAGCGTGAGCCATCAAAGATTAATGGGACTTACCTGCATTACCTGTTGTTTTTACAGGCCGTGGTTTTGTGGCTTAGAGTGAGCTGAAATTAAGTTGCGCATCTTTTCTGTCCTTTCTGCAGCATCTGTTCACTGTAATTCAATATTACCCAGTCAGCACCATTCCAGGTTTCTTCTGTTTATTTATCTCTTTCTTTGGGTTTGAACCACTAGTTTGCCATGTCATTTATGAATGTAATTGCATATTTGGTAATAGATTACATTTATGATGTAATTGTATCTGGCAATTGGAAATTGCCAAATACATTGTTGTCGTAGGAGTTGTTCTTATTTTTCATCCACAACTCCTTCGTCTAGAACTCCTCCTCGGCTATTAAGCAGCATTAATGACACCTCATCTCATAGGGGCAATGTCAAGGATGTACAGTCGACCTTTTTGGAGCCAAAATGTCAAGGTCAAGGTCGCGCCAAATGTCAAAAAACTAAATTTTCCACATCCATATGAGTATCATATTGGTGTGTGAATGTGAATGTGAATGTTAATGTGTGAGAGAGCTGATATTGTGAAGTGTTTTGGGACTACTTCAGTGTGGGGATAAAATGCTATATAAATCTAGACCATTTACTCTGATTTTTCTCTTTGGTGACTCAGACTTGACTCGTACTCAAGCTATAGAGACTCGACTACAACACTGGGGATTGATATAATGTGACCTAAAACAAGGTTGGAGGGAGAGGGTCTAATAAAATATCAGATTGTGGATTTTTAGCATTGGAGAATATTGGTTTATCAGATATCAGCAAAAAGATTTCAAAGTTCTCTACAAACCACATATCTCCTGCAGGTTGTCCAGACTTTGATCAACAAATTCCTTCAAATTTAATCGGCCTCCAAGAAAAGACACAAGCAGAGAAAGGAAAAGGATTGAGGTCAGGGTGTGTATGTGTGTGTGTATGTGTCTACAGCAGTGAGAACATCTTAGAAAGTTAGAGCGATTAGCCTCATTAGTGTGTGTGCTAATGCTGGCCCATATCTGCCATTGATCCTCATCATTCCATATGTTCCTGTCCAGGGAAGCACCAAAGCACTTGCTTGTTCTCACCGGGTTAATGCTGTGGCTATTTACGGTGCAGAACTGCTATTTTTAGAGTGAGTGCTACTTTATCTGGTCAGCCTTGTATGGCCCAGGACAATAATAGAGCTAATGCTAAGGTACTGGTTTTCCTTCAGTGCAACAGTAGGAGATAATGATGACCAACAGAGGTGTAAAGAGTACAATAGTACCATATCCTACTTAAGTAGAAGTACTAACTTTTATTGAAATACAAGTACAAGTACAAGTAAGTCACACATAAAATACTCAAGTGCAAATAAAATGTAGCTTAATTAAAAAGTAATCAAAGTAAAAATTACTAGTTACTTTCACCAACCACGTTTATTTTTGATAATACATCTTGATACAGTTCCCTTTCATACAGTAAACATCTTTAAAAAGAAACTTAAAAAGGAGCCCGGCCCGTCCCCATGGCAGGCCACTGGAGAGGGTAGATGGCGCAGACAGGGGGCCCCAGGGACGCGCCGAGCAGCACAACCGGAGATCCCCCGAGGCACCCCCCCGGATCATGCCGGCCATACGGAGCACGGTGGGACCCCCCCCACCAGGCGGAGCCAGGCATCAGCCACATCCCCCAGCAGTCCAGGAGGCAACTCCTGCCGCCAGCCGGCCCAGAGCGCCCGCCCCGCAAAATCAGGTGTCGGCCGAGCAGGAGAGAGGCCAGCTCCCACACCAGGGCCAGCACAGGCCCGCACGACACCACGACATAGCACCCTCCACAGGCCCCCCCGACGAGAGAGGACACCACCAACCACCCAAGCAGGGCCACCCCGCCAGCCACGGACCGATAGGCAGGCGAACCCATGCACCCCCAGACAGGCACCACAACCCCACATGGAGGCCACCCCCAATCACCCACGTGCCGACATGAGACACCCCGACGCCAGCACAGCCCGGAGGACAGCGGGTCCCAGACGATTTCGTCAAAATAAACCGGCAGCGTAAACAATTCCTTCACATGTGAGTAAAATTACCGTAATGAACCATATTGGCTTTAAAGAGTACCTGTCAGAAAATGGTGGAAATTCTCAGTTTGAGCAAATACAGACTTTTAGATTAACTTGTTCCCACGATGTGTTCAAGGTCCCTGGGAAACATGAACAATTTCATTCATTTGTAAAATATCCCCAGACAGCCCAGACAAGATGTGAAAAGAAGACGTATGGGTAAAACCAGACGTATGGTCAGCCTACATTAATCCCATAAATCACTTCATAGCCTCATTACGTTTTTATCTTATTGCAGCCATACCTCCATTTTCATTTCTTCATTTATTCCATGAAGGACTTATATATATATATATATATATATATATATATGAAAAAAAAAAAAAAATATATATATATATATATATATATATATCATTTTAATAAATGTAGAAACACAGATGTTAAACATTCAGATGAATCAGGGGTTGGAGGCAGAGAATGAAGGCATTTGTTTCTGGTTTCACTGTAAACTTATTCACCTTCTGTCTATGACACAGTAAGTTGTAAACACCAGCTAATACACTTCTAATACCCAAGTTAGTCACATGATGTGTTTACTGCTCCAGCTCAAGGGAGAAGAGATTCATTGATAAGCTCTTATAGGGCAAAGTGTGTTGAGTGCAGCGTGTAGGTCAACAACATTACAATAAATCAGTATCAGGAGCTTTAATGCCTTAAAATACTCATATGAGAACAAGCTTTAAAGGGGCAGTATTATGAAAAATCACTTTATAATGGTTTTGCTACAGTGATATACATTCCTTTAGCCTCATTCAGAGGGCCAAAGTTGAAAAACTTCTCTTTCCTCCCTCCCTTGTTATTCCACATTTTGTAAAAAGTCAGCTCCAAACGGGCGAGTTGGATTTTTTTCACCTTATGACGCATAATGTGGAAACTCCTCCTCCTGACAATCCTTTTTTTTCCTCTTATCAATCGTGGCTTCTCCTACCCTACATATGAGCTCCTTGCTCAACATCCCACAGTGTTGGCCCAGGGAGATTCAAACCAGTGACCCCACCACTGCCCTTTGACCACAGAATATATGTTTATGTTCAGTATATAGATTATCCAGTATGTAGATAATCCGATGTGCAGTGCGAGCACTCACAATCAGTTTCATTTTTAGTAGTCGTTACATCGCCTTTGACATGATCTGACGTGTTTATGACCCAACGCGACGCAGCGGTTGGACAAAACAGCGGACAGTCATCTTAAATTGGCTTTTTCTGAGGTTAGAAGAGGTGAGGATGACAAGAAAGTGACTTAGCAGCTTAACACTCCGGTGAGTGTTTGAAACAGCTAACTCAGATGACAGTTTGCCCCACACACACACACACACACACACACACACACCCTGAAGCAACATTTGTCGGACTCACAATCACAATAGCCACTGTAATGTTTACTGTAATGTGCAGTGTGTGAATAGTAAAAGACAACCGCTATGATAATAAAGCTGTTAGAATCTCACACACCAAACACACTTATATAAGTGCAAGCCAAGTCCTATCCAAGAGTGAGGCGTAGAGTCGGCGTCTACAGACACGCCTACTCATGCATATGCGTAAAGGCCCCAAAACAGCTTGTTTTTAGAAGCGGTCTGAAAGTGACTTTTCAGAGGGCTAAAACTCCGGAAAACAGGCGATATTGAAATAAACCTCAAATACTATGTTGTTTAGGTTCTTGGAACAATTGGAGATGGGTAAAAAATAGCATAATACTGGACATTTAAGGCAATTGCAGTGTCAGAAGTGGGAGATGAAGGAGATTGAAGTTTGTGTATCAAGCACAGTGAGCAGAGAAGAGCCATTTGTTTTCTGTAAAGAGGAGACGTGAGTTTTCACCAATGACAGAATGGGTGCAGAAACTAAAGGTGAACGTGGTAAATCATCAGAGATGGTTGAGTGGAAAGAGCAGCACACACACATTCCTTACTTTATCAATCTCATGCAGAGTTGGAGGCTAAATTCTCCCTGTCGACTACAGTAGCGTCCCATGGTGCCTCAGAGCAGGCCATTTGTCCTCTGAGCATCCATCTGAGCAGAAGAGAAAGCTCTGTGTTGCTCACAGTCTGACACAGACGGACAGAAAATGTTTCACCTTGGTCAAAGACAGAGAGAGAGAGGAGAAGAGCTGCTGCTGAATGCATAAGCAGATCAAGCAGAGAACAGAACTACTGGACAATAGGTGCAATCGATTTCTCATTACCTCGTGCCAGGGTAATTCTATGCTAAGTTTATTAACGTGGTGAGACCACAAAAGCACCTCATTGTGGAGGCAAAGATAAGACCTCACGAGTCACCTTTTTCTCTATAGGTGATCTTCTCAGCTGGTTTGTTTACAAGCTGAGATGCCTTCAGGCCTTCACTTTGACCTTGCTGCCCCTCCTGACCTCCTCACTTCAGCGTCCTCGTACGGAGAACCCTGTTCACATTCCCAAACCCCTGACAGCTGCAGCGAGCCGTCAACACGCTTTATCTGTTCACACAAACTCACTGATGGACCTGTGTCACCAGGTTGGCGTGCAAATTAGCATGTAGCCTCCGAGCAACAGCACCCCCCACCAGCAGAGAGAAAAAGGTGATCATAGTGGATAAATTAATTAAAACTTTGCTCTTATACTTTGTTAACAATGCTCTTTTTGACTCCTCCTTTATCTTCTTCATTAGAATAACATAAACTAAACCATCTCACAAGGTTTTCAATGAGACAAGTTGGTGATCAAAGGAGAGGAGCAGAGTTGAGAGATTCCAGTTTGAATGGCTTCTGTTTTTGAGCCATTTAGCTGCAGGATGTTTTGACTCATCCACGCTTTGACTCATCCACTCCTCCAGACAGGAGCTGAGGCGGGCAGCTGTGGCAGAGGGGGCGCAGGAGGGAGTGACATTAAGATAGAGTTGTGTGTCGTCAGCATAGCAGTGGAAATTAATTCCATGCTTGCTGATGACACGACCCAGGGGAAGCATGTAAACGGTGAAGAGGGTTGGACCGAGTGCGGAGCCCTGGGGGACCCCACAGGTTACAGTGTGGGGTCTGGATTTTGCATCCCCCAGAGGTACACACTCGGTTCTGTCAGTGAGGTAGGAATGAAACCATAGGAGGATGGTGCCAGAGATACCTGTGTCGTGCTGGTGTTGGTGCAGAAGGATGTGGTGCAGAGAGGTCGAGATGAATGAGGGGGGATGTGGAACCGGAGTCAGAAGCCATCAGCTGGTGACTCTGATGAGAGCTGTTTCTGTGCTGTGGGAGGGGCAAAAAACTGATTGAAATTTCTCATGTCTCTCAGGTAACATAAAGGTTACTTTAACATAAGGTTACTTTATGTTTGACAGTTTAATATTTTGTGTATCACAATTTTGAAAAGTAACTTAATTATATAAAGTAAAGTAATTAAAGTACCTAGCTATTTAAAAAAATATATAATCAGTAAATTAACTGGATTATTGGAGGAGTAATTACTAATCACTAACTAATTACTATTTCCAAATAACATTTCACAAATCTTCCTTGGAAACTGCACAAAGGTTGGGAAAGTTGGCTAAAATAAGAAAGAAAGGTTTTGGCTTGTCACAATAAACTGATCATTGTGTTTCTTCAGGCATCACACATGCACAAAAGAAAATTTAGGACAGTTTAGGTCATTTGAAAAACCAGGCAGGAGATTAAAGAGAAGGATTCGATGTAGAGAGTATAAAAGGTCTAATAAGAGCAATAAGAGAGGAAAGGTCACTGCTTCAGATTAGGAGCCTCAAAAGCATAAACATAAAGCAGAGTAACTTAAGAAAATGACTAGTGTAAAGCACCAGGTCGTGAGCTGGTAGCGTCCTTTGACCATTTGTCACAGAGCAGCAAAGGTAAAGTAAAGTTTTACAAAATAATATGTATTTTATTTTAAGTCTTCTTGGTATATAAGTAAGTGCTTTTTGCACACAAAAGGTTGGCTAAAGACCAAAGACTAAAAATATGAAACACATCCATACTAGTGTTATACTCATCTGGATCTAAAGGGATATGATATGTGATATAGATATTTATTAAATAGAATACCCAGTTTTCTGTGTTCTTCTCTAACTGCTCAACAGAAGTGAATCCTACAGCTTATACAGTCCATGTGTCCATTGGTGGAAACTCTAGAAACACTCTGGCCCCTGGAAGCCTTGAGTCTATTTGAGGTTTTTTTTTGTGTGTGTGTAGGTTGGAATGGTGATGGGTCGTAATACATTAACCTCCCTCTGCGCCTCAGGTCCTGGACGTGTTGGAGTGGGAGGGATGGAAAACAGAGGGAGCTATGGAGGGATGGTTGTACAAGTCCACGTATCTCTTACATAACACTAATATTATGACTCTGATATCACCTCTTCCCACAGACTGAGCTTTACTAACTCTGATATGGCAACTGTGTGTGCTGAGGACAATGACCAAGTAGTTTACAGTATGACACACATGGGGCTTCACTGAACACATTTCATCTTTATTAAAGTATAGGGATGGTGTTGGGAGTCACTGTGTCTATATCCCTCCTGTGATTATAAGTACTGCCTATTTTCAGATATATTATTGAAGCTGTTGGTTCTTGTTGCCTTAGGGACAGAATTGCAGAGTTCCTGCAATATAAAAACAAGTCCCTGGGTTCAGTCCATTATCCATATATGTTTTACAAAGCAAAAGATAGTTCAAATCAAAAGTGAACTCAGCCAGTCACAGAATAAAAGAAAATAACTTAGAAATAATACAAAAATCTAAAAAAATATTTAATCTCTCAGAGCACAATGTGACTCATTTTAGTTCAGGGGCCAAATACGGAGCAGTTTTAACTCAAGTGGGCCACATATTTTAGATTGGGGAAAAGCAACATTAACATTTTGTGCCGTTTTCAATATCAGTTCGTGCCGGATCTTCACATCAAAAATGTTTTTATTTTGTAACCAACTTTTGTATAATTCAAAGGAATTTTGTGAGATTGTTTGCTAGAAATTGCAAGATTGGTGGAAACATTTAAACTTCTTTTTGCAATTTGCAAATAAAAATGACTGCATTCATGTGATATAAGCAAAAGGAAAACTGCAAACCCATAAACATGTTGTGACATTTCATTATATTTGTGAATTTAAGATATTTACAAATGGATTATTTGTTAATTTACAAAATAATTAATGTTCTCTCTGTCTCCTGCGGGCCAAGTTGATGCTCTGAAGGGCCGGATTTGGCCCCCGGTTGATTGATCTGGGGTTGGGTTGATCTGAGCTATATTATAATTAGTACATTTGTTTCAATTTCAGTAAATTACCGTTTTTATTTCATGTATTTATTTGACCTCTCTTGTTGTCACACTCACATTTTATACTTGTATGGGTATGTACAGTACATATTTCTTTGAGTTAAATTATTCTGTACTTAATCTTTTTTCTAGTTGCACAATCCTTCTTGTTGTCATTTTGTTTGCACTGTACACTTGCTTGTTTGCAACTGTAAACACTGTAAATGTCCCCGTTGTGCGGCCTTGTATGTTTGAGGCTTTTGGGCGTTTAAAGTTTGATGATCATGGTACGGTGTGTGATCAGGATCACTGAACAAGATGAATGTGAATATCTGGAAAAGAGGATCAGTGATGCTAGTGAAGGTTTGTATCTAGTTTATTACATGATTTATCCATTAAAACCAGGACACCAGCACATGCAGCATGCTCTGCTCTAGCTTCCTTCCTCTATGTGTGACTCACTGCACATGGACTCAGTGACTCAATGTCTTACTATAACAGAAGTTCTACTGAAAGGACTTCAGGCTCATAAATATATTTTCCAGGCTTTTTTCTTGTGAACAAAATGGAGCTTCAGCACCTTTCGCTATAGGAAGTGAAAAATGGTAAACAGAGGGATTAAGATTAACCTGCTCCAACCAATCTAATGAATCTAGAATGAATATAAGCAGCTGAAATTTACTTGAAGCTTTTTGTTTAAGCAATTTTTTACATTTAATCATTTATTAATTTGTGATAGTATTGCTATCCATGACCTTTATTGTGAGGATGCAGTAGGCATTAGACATTTTTCAACCAATTTTAACAAGTTTTGTGTTAAAACGTGTAGATAATTTCTGGCATTTATGCTATGTCCTGGCTTTTTTTTCTTTTTTTTTTAATTTTAAATTTTCCCGTTCATTTTCCTATCGACATCAGACATTTCCAACACCTTAAACCTTCAACTGAGAACTTCAGCTGTTCAGCCATTCTTCAACTGATTTCTACCATTCAACCTTTAACTTGTCCAGCTGTCTGTTCACTTTAAGACCTTCAACCCATTTCAATTTTTTTCAACCTTCTTTTCTACTGTCCTACTGTCCCAATTTTAAGTTTTAAAAATTTGGTCACCCTATGCAGGGCTGCCAAGTTTCAGAAAATGACCAGAGTGAGACTTTAGTGACATGATGCGTTCTGGCAAAACATTTTTTACACTTTTTTAACATCGCATTGGCCTGTTTTAACGTTGATTTATACCTTCAGACTGATGTCCTCACCTCCACGCCAGCGACTCTCCCTGCACTTTAACCTCCTAATGTTAGTTTTAATCAACCAGAAATTAGAAATTAAAACTAACAAAATACATTTATTTGTCAATATTTCATTACAACCAACTATCCATCATTTAGCTGGGGACATGTCTCATGTTGTAGGTGTTTTTCACAGATTTTGATGCCTTGATGACAGAGGTAGGGGGCTCCCACTTAAAACACTGTGTTTACCTCAGCTCTCCTTGTCTGCAACAGAAAGGAGGTCATTAAAAAGCTCATCATACAAAAAACATTAATAAAACATCAAGTGATTTTTGTTTGAATGAATGTGTTAGCAGCAGACTCAAGGTCCATAGAAATACACTATTACATACAAAAATAATCATAACAGTTCAAATGAACATTAGATTAATAAATGAAACAAGGCATTTGTTTCATTTATTATGTATTTATGCTGATATAACCTACAAGTGCAATTCAGCTACTAGCAGTGTTCATAACACTGCTAGTAGCTGAATGAGAGTTTTAATTTATTTAAAGTCAATGTCTAGCACACACACATGAGTGAGAGAGAGAGTGAGAGAGAGAGAGAGAGACAAAATGTTAGTTTTTTAGACGAGTAAACTAAAACTATAACACACACACAGCAATATAAACAGTGAACAAAACTGGGCAGTTACATACCATCTCAGACGACGTCTGACTTCTGACTTTCTGAAAGCATGTCGACAACTCGGCGCGTGTTGTGTGAGAAAGTTACTAATTAGAGACTTCTCGTCAAGACTCGCCTTATGTTGCTTCTGATTGGTTTATTATTGCGTGGTGTGTCCCGTGGTTGGTTAGATTTAGGCACAAAGGAGACATGGATTGGTGTGGGATTGGTTATCTCGGTCAGTCAATCAGAGTAAAGCCACGAGGACCAAAGTTTATTATCATGAAAAAAATAGAGTATTCAATGGGGAAATATAACCGTGAGAAATGTCAAGTGTGGTGTGAGAACGCATCAAATTGCGTGACTCAAAGGGTGATGCTTGGTAGCTCTGCCCTATGCTAAGTCAATGCTAATGCTTGGTTTATGCTAACGCTACATTGATGCTTTTGCTAGGTTAATGCTATTGTTAGGCCAATGCTACAAAAATGTTATTGCTAGTCAGCCTAATGCTAATGCTAGGTTAATGCTAATGTTAAGCTAATGCTAGGTTAATGCTAATATTAAGCTAATGCTAGGTTTATGCTATTACTAGGCTAGGCATATGCTAATTCAAGGTTAATGGTATTGCTAGGCTAATGCTAATGCTAGGTTAATGTTAATAATAGGTTAATGCTAGGCTAAAGCTAATACTAGGTTAATGCTGAGTTAATGCTAGACTAATGCTTCTAGATAGCCCAGTAGGAGTGAATGGGAGTGTGAGTGGTGCCCTGTCCAGGGTGCACCCCTTCCTAGCGCCCAATGTCCGCTGGAAACAGACACCAGCAGACCCCCGTGACCCTGAAACGGGTCCTCACACCTGCATCCTCACTCACATTTTCTAGTTACCTTTATTATTAAATAATAATTTTTATATATTATGAGATATTTTTTAATATTGTTTAATATGATTAAATATTAAATATTTTTAATAAATAGAAAAGAAAGCAAAAATATTTTATTATAATTTATTTAGTTCGAATTTAACTTTTTATTTAACAAAACTCATTTTATATTAGGCTGATAATTAAGCAGCTTTGTTTGATAATCAGGGCTGTAACCTCTTTGATAATACTTGTTCACATTCACTTCTCTTTATTCTTATTCAGGCAAAAAGAAGTTCTTTACTCTTCAAGATAGCTGCAGAAAATCCATACACAGCATCCCCCCGTCCTAGCGCTGTCTGTTTATGTGCGCCTGCAGGAGACAGTGGGTACCCGTGGAGCTCCTCTTTAGTTTCAACCCTGTGCTCAGTTTCACTCTTTTTCTGGGTTGGGTAATTAATCATGCATTATTAAGAGACCAGAAGCTATGAGTGTGTTCCCTGTTCACTGCAGTCCCAGCACTGGGTCTGAATGTCTGCGCATGCATGAAGGTCATCTTTGAGTTAGTTTATGTTAATGCCTCCAGAAGTAAATATGACTTTTCATAACAGGGAGAAAATAGTAAGAAAACTACACTACTTTTAATATTTCATATTTTTAGTCTTGACATTTTTTGATATTAAAATGCTGTGCGTCTACCAATGTGGTGTTCTGTTTATACTGTTTCTAGTGAAAATAAATGCATGGTTTTATAAGCACCCACACACACCTCATTATAAAAAACTCATTACAAAAATGCTTTACATTTTTATTACATGATGACACTACACAATTCTTTAATTACATGACTAATCCTAACCCCTAACCCTTTTTTGCATGTATTTTCATAACAAAAAAAAACCTATATAAAGACATAAAGGTCACTTTCAATAAAGTCATTCATTTTGGATGTCTAGTTTTACCAACACATTAATGTTTTGAACAACAGATCCCTCATCCCCCCACCTGGTATCTTGTTCTACTTAGGTAACCTAGGTCATTGTGGATGTGCAAACAGAGCTGCTCCTCCTTCTAGAATAGAACAGAATAGAATAGAATAGAATAGAATAGAATACACCTTTATTGACCCCCAGAGGAAAAATTCACTTTTGCCACAAGGCGATATAAGAGCAGAGAGTAAGAACAAAAACATATATTAACATATGATAATAGTGCAAAATGTAGGACATACATACATTAGCAAAACAACAACATCATCAACAACAAATGTGCAAATGACAATTGAGGAATTGGGTTGGGGTCATTGTGGTGGCAGTTGTGTTAGACAGTGGTGTTCAACAGTCTGATGGCAGTGGGCACAAAGGGAGTACTCTGTCTTGCACCGTGGAAATTTGGCGTTGGCTGAACGAGCTTCCCATGGACCACAGCGCCTCATAGAGAGGGTGAGAGGAGTTTTCCAAAATCGCTAGAATTTTGTCCCTCGTCCTCCTCTCAGCTACTGTCTCCAGGGAGTCCAGTTCCAGTCCAACCACAGAGCGGGACTTCCTCACCAGTTTATTGATTCTGTTTGCCTCACCAGCACACCACTGCATAGAACAAAGAACTATGGCCACCACAGACTGGTAGAAGGACTTCAACAGTTGATTGCAGACAGTGAAGGATCTGAGTCTCCTCAGGAAGAAGATGTTGACCTCAGGGTACTTATATGAGTCCAACCTCTCCACTTCCTGCCCCTGAATGAGGACTGGGGCCGGGGGTGTTCTGTTCCTCCTGTAGTCCACCACCACCTCCTTGGTCTTGCTGGTGTTGAGCTGCAGCTGGTTGTTTTTACAACACATAGCGAAGCTCTCCATTAGACCTCTGTGTTCCTCCTCATCATCGTTGCTAATGCAACCAGCAATAGAAGAGTCACCAGAGAACTTCTGAAGGTGGCAGAAACCAGCGTTGAACCTGAAGTCCGAGGTGAAGAGAGTGAAGGGGAATGGCGCTAATCACACTCACTGTTTGCAGTCATACATTTTAACTTTAAGATATCTTTGCTTTAAAGCTGATATCCGGGATTTCTGAGAAACGTCTTGATGTCCCGCCCTAAACAGCCTCACTTCCTCCCCTACCTCTTCTAATCTACCAGAAGTCACGCCTCTACTTTTCTGCACGCGCATCGCGGAACATAACAAGGTTGCATCGGGTCGCATTGATATAGGTCTATGGTCTTTTGGTGATGGACATTTCTGAGGTAAGAGCCAAAATCATATTTACCTGTTTGTTGTTGTGATGTGCGGCCTTGTTTCCGTGCACAGTTTCGCATTAACTTTGATTGACAGAGTCCGCTACAAGGAAGTCAAACCCTATTGGCTGGGCAATCACAATGCTTGTTTCCATTTGTATAGGGGTCTAAAGGACGAAGGCGGGACTAATATAAATTAATGTATATGAATGACCATAAACCAGTAGACCATAGTAAGAGACAAGTTCGGTATTTTTTTGTATTTCAAAAGAATCATACATAAACATAGATTTCTCAGAAACTTTGACTATCATCTTTAAGGGGTTCTTCTGAGGCAAAAAGATTCCTGTCTATATCATAGTGTAGATGCTGCCTTTGCCTATTTGTACATAGTCCGGTATTTGTTTACTAATGAATTGTTTTGCTATGTCATTGTTGTGTTTACTTCTTCTATATTGGTTGCTGTGTTTAATGAGGACTATGAACCAAGGGCAGGGACTAATTGGACACTCCATCCCATCGGAGGTGATTTTATGTCTCAGGACCAGTGACTTCTTTTTAAGTGAGACGGGGAGTGAAGGAACTCAGGTAGATGCATGGAAGTCCAGGAGGCACAAGAAAGAAGGAGAAAGTGGAGGCGCACGAGGAAAAAGAGGATGACTGACAAGCCGGAGACGACGTGTCTTGGACGCATCGCCAGACTAAACAGCTACACTGAGTGCAGGAACGTGGATTACTGTAAGTCATTTGTGTGTGCATGTTCCCGTTGGACTGAGGCTGAGGTTGGCGTTACTTTCTTTTTTGGATTAAATTAGGACATAGACATTATCATTATCAACTAATTGGGAGAGATGTGTGTTTATCCTATGGAGCGACCGTGGCTCAGTGGTAGAGTGGATCGTCCAGAAACCGAAGAGTTGGGGATTCAAATCCCGCTCTATCCAAGTCATTGTCGTTGTGTCTTTGGGCAAGGCACTTTACCCATATTGCCTCGTATGAATGGGTATGAATTGTGCATGAATGTTGGTGGTGGTCAGAGGGGCCATAGAAATGAGGCAAGAAATGGCAGCCATGCTTCTGTCAGTAAACCCCACAGTAGCTGTGGCAACATTGTAGCTTACCACCACTGGAATGACTGATGTGAGTGACAGGTATGAATGAATAATGGTTTCTGTAACTGCCATTATTATTATTATTATTATTATTATTATTATTATTATTATTATTATTATTATTTTTATTATTATTATTATTATCCTTAGCATTTTTCTGCTTTTTACACATTGCTGTTGATCACCTATTTAAACTGATTAAACAAGATTAATAACTGCTGTTTGTCATTCCTTTTCAAACTCTTGGGGTCTCCAGAGCCTGACATCTACATGGAGGTCAGTAACAAACAGTGAGGTGCAGTTGGTCTGTGCTGGCATGGAAAAGGAAATATCTGAAGTGATGTAGTGGATCTGTCCATTGACAGGCAGGGCACTACAGTCTCTGAGGGTGGCAAGCATGACATGCATTCAGAAACTATTGATTCTGCACTGAGGCTGCTGTGGTGGAATATTTGTATGATTTCACTTTGTCTGTGAAGGACATCAGTGATATTTTACCGATTCCACCCAAGTTCCTTTCTTGCTGTACCTAATAGTGAACTTAAAGTTTCAATTAAATGACTTTTCTGGTGCCAATTTATGACTTTTTTTTTGTTGTCGTTCTGCATGCATTACTGTCTCCTATTCAAAGAGCACGTGAAACGGCCAACGATGGAGTCTTTCTATTCCAGTTTCAGTGCAGCCATTCAGAAGAGCCATAAATGCTTCAAGAATGTTTTATGGCTTTTCTACCACAATAGAAATAGTACATTTGAGCCTGCATTCTTTGTGTCACATTGTACGGTCAAATGCAAAGTCAGCTATATCAGACCTACAGGAAACTGTAATTATACACAGGGTTTCATAACGCACACTATCCACACTCATGTGGATGCAAACAAAAGTAAGTACTTATACATCGGTGAAGGGAGGAAGTTGAATGGTTCATATTACTCCAAAGAAAAGTGGCATTTATACCAAATTATGTACCAACTCAGCCCTGTTGTATGCATTTTTAGCTAACCATAATATATGGAATAGATAGTAGAGAATCAGTCGTCTGGGAAAGCATCGGACTGCTGCACCACATGGTACATTGGCAGTAAATTGAGCCCAAATAGTGACAAATGTCTGTGAGATCCATGTATTTATTGATATTTAATAATATTTTTTAGCAGAAGCCTTCAATATTTCTGTGCAGACAAAAACCTACAAAATATAAAATGCAAATACAAACAATAATCCTGATGTAACACAACATAATGTGGCTGAATTGGCTGGAAATCTACAAAATGGCCACGCCCACATGTAAAAGGATATTATGTGTGTTTGAGGTCATTCCTGGCAGGAATAACAAAGATATATTCAGTTTCAGAGCGATCATCTAAAGCAACGATTCTCTGGTGGGTCGGGACCCAAAAGTGTACAGCGCGTCAAAAATAAATAAATACTTGACTCATGTTGGACTTGTCTTTTATTTTGAAATAAACTTTACTTTTGACAGGCATGCTGTGTAATACATGTTGCACAGGAAAATATATAGATTTATTAAAAAAAAAAAAAAAAAAAAAAAGATTACACGTGTGTTTTCAACAGCTATTTTTGAAAAACTAAATTTGTTTGGTTAAATTGTAAAATGTGGGTCCCAGGGTGAGACCAGTTGATCTAAAATGCTTTCTTTGGATGGGTTGGTGTCTTTTTAATCAGAGGTGACGGTAACAGATTACAAGTACTCACGTTACTGTAATTAAGTTGCTTTCATGGGTATTTGCACTTTTTTGAGTATATTTCTAAATCAGTCACTTTACTTGTACTTAAGTACGTTTTAAAAGAAGTAAAGTAATATGTTACACTTCCACCCCAACTGTTATTCAGTATATATTTTGTTTTAAATGATTAACAGACATTGTGAAACAAAAAAAGAAAAAACAAAGTCCCAACAATCAAATGCATCACATCATAGCCGACCAATCAGATTAAACGTAATGAATGGTGGCAAAAAGTCATTGGATGGAGTTTATAAATGTAGCTATACTTAAAGCCTGACAGTTTTTTTTTTGTTTTGTTTTTTGCATTAAATTCATCGGTGTTATTTTATTTTGAAAAGAATTGTACATTTTGACAAACCTTTTTATTTTATACAGATGCCTTTGTGGAAAATAAATTCAGTTTAGATTTGGTCTCTTCCTTTTTAAGTTTATACATGAGATGTTTACTGTATGCAAGGGAACCGAGGCAACCATTTATTACCAGAAATAAACATGGAGGGTGAAAGGGACGAGTAACTTTTACTTTGAGTTCTATTAAATTGATCTACTTTTTACTTGTACTTGAGTATTTTCAATCAAGTAACAGTACTTTTACAAGAGTAGGATATATCCGTAGATACTAAGAAAAAAGGTGGGCACAACTGCGTGGTTAGCTCCCAATTTCAGTTTTAATTTACACCATGTAAAAATTGTAAATTAAAACTGAAATGGGGAGCTAACCACGCAGTTGTACCCACCTTTTTTCTTAGTATATTTGGACCTTTTTGATCCAGCACACTGCCTCAAATAAAGGGAAAGTGCGTGTTTTTTGATTGTGCTACATTAGGAAATATCCTTACTCTTTACACCTCTGACTTCAATAATATTTACCGTATTTTTCGTACTATAAGGCGCACTTAAAATCCTTTAATTTTCTCAAAAATCGACAGTGCGCCTTATAATCAGGTGTGCCTTATGTATGAAATTAATATGTCAAAATGTTTTAGTGCAACTTTGGTAAACTATGAAGCTGCACCGCTTGATGGATTTTTGGCACTTTAGGGCTACCGTAGTCAGGCGCCTCGTGGTGTGATATGTACCTGTACTCTGCTTCAACATACTGAACTGAAAAAGTGAGTGTAATGTTCTGTATTTTATGTGTTAAAGCTGAGTGATGTTGAGAGTTATTGTTAATGAGTTGAATAAAGTTTGATTTATCAGACTATTTTGTTTCACTTCATGCGTCTTAATAATAATAATAATAACAAACCGGTGCGCCTTATAGTCCGGTGCGCCTTATGTATGAAAATAGACCCAGTCAGACCCATTCATTGCTAGTGCGCCTTATAATCCGAAAAATACGGTAGACATTTGTGTCTAGTGGACAATTCTATTTGTTCTCCAAGATTTGCTAAGACCCTCACATGCAACTTTGGTTTTTAAAACCAGACAATCCATGGCCTCGTGTCACATGATTTTCTACATTTGAAAACCTGACGTGAATTTCCAGTTCCTCCTGCTGTTTGTTTATCCTCCCTCGTGTGCATCTATCTAGAGCTAAATTTTGGTCATTGTTGCATTTAGAGAAATATTATGAAAGCCTCACCTGACCTCACTCTGCTGAGGCTGAGATGATGTTTGAAATGAGGCTAACGTCACGTTAGCAATGAGGGCTAAACATGAGAAGCTGTCTCACCTCACTGCATTTCTGCTTCACTACTTCTTCTCATCATAAGGAAAAAGTCAGAGAGCTCCTGAGAGGAGGGAGTTAAACGTAACTCACTGATCGAGTGAGAATCTGAGTGTGTAACATCATACGCCAAAGCTACAGAAGGCCTCGGTGTTACTGCTGACATGGAAATATGAGGCGCTATCTGCTGCAGCTCCTGACAAGACAGTAAAAGGTATTTTACAAGGACTTGTACGGCAATAAAGCGCTGCAAGTTGGACGTTGGACTCGTAATCGTTTCAGTGCAGCTTCAGGCAACACTTAATGAGAACATGATTGATGACATGGAGAGAAATTGAAATTGATTAATCATTTGAGAGTTGGAACTTAATCTTTTCAGTCCCTGGGAGTTATGGAGGTGATGAGACACTCCGTGAGATTTTGCATTATCATGTGTTCCGTGTGCAGCTTAAGAGACCAATGGTGAGGACTGTGATCAATATTACCACAATGGTTGATTTCCATCCGCACGGCACGCATGTGTTTAAAATCATAACTTTATGGATTTAATTCTACCTGTGCATGTGTAAAAAGCCGAAGTTTAACAGGTTGAACCTAGATATGAGATTATCATTGTTTGTCCTGTTCACCTTTACTTCAAACACTCTGTACATTTGTGTAATAATGTCAACATATGATGCACTGTGTTAGTAAACTACTACTGGCTTTTAATATTGTAATAAATATTTTAATATTATAATAGAAATATATATATATATACAAATAAAGATTGATTGAATAGAGAATGCCATTTTTGTAATTTTGACATGTTGACTGAATAGAATATGAGAAATATCATTTTTTGCACCGCTCTTGAAATAATGTCAAAGCATTGCTGCCATCTACACCTATAGAAAATACATTAATCAATACATTTATCAACTGCTTTAGGTTTGTGACCCACTTTGTCTGACGGACAGCATGTGTGAGTGAGTTCTGGAGCCTAGACAGACTTGATGATATGGGTTCCAGCAGCAGTTCAACACACTCTTTGTAGCTTCTGCTGCTGTTGAAGATGATGGAGATTAGAGGTGCTCCTAACTTTAGGAAGAACTGGTTCTCCACATTAAACACAGACATACACGGACACACACTTGGCGGCTGTGTGAATCTCCATGATGTCTGTGTAAAAATTAAGCTTTAAAATAAAGCCTTATCGACATAAAAACACAACTATACTGTCCTATATTATATATATATATATATATATATATATATATATATATATATATAAACATATACTAGTGCAGTGCCCGTAGGAAGTATTTATTGCTATAGAAAAGTGGGAGATTAAGTAGCTTTTTCATGGATGCCAAATGAGGTTGTGTTTGAAGGTGGGACATCGGGGACATTTAGGTTTGTTGTGTAGAGTGATAACTATTGTGTTTTTTTATATTTAAATGAAAAAACTGGGAAAAAGCAATGCACCAGCATAAAATTATGCCTGGAGAAACACTTTGAGATACTCACGCTTTAATTCCTCTTTAATTCAGAATCAAAGTTAAATCCTCTTTAAAGCTGATATCTGGAGTTTCTGGGAAATCTCTGTTTATGTATGATTCTTTTGAAATGCCAAAAAATACCTAACTAGTTTTTTACTATGGTCTACTGCCGGTGGTCATTCATATACATTCATGTATATAAGTCCCTCCTTCATCCTATAGACCCCTATACAAACAATCGCTGAGTGTGCCCAGCCAATAGGCTTTGACTTCCTGTTTTTGAGACTGTCAATCAAAGTGAATGCGGAACTATGCACGGAAACATGGCTGCGCGTCACAATCCATAGACCTATATTAATGCGACCCGATGTGACCTTGTTATGTTCCGTAATGTGTGTGCAGAAAAGTAGAGGCGTGGCTTCTGGGAGATTGGCAGAGGCTCTGGGAGGAAGTGGAGCTGTTTATGGCAGGACATCGAGACGTTTCTCAGAAACTCCGGATATCAGCTTTAAGCTATGTTGTAAAAGAAGTGAAGGCTCACTCTCACACATTTCCCCACTGTATCTATCTATCTATCTATATCTATCTATCTATCTATCTATCAGTGATGTGCCGTGACCACTAGGGTTGGGTAGGCACGTTGCAAATCGAGACCACCAATGACAATTTCATATGTTTCTGCTGTCAAGTGTTAATTCAATTCAAATCAACTTGATTTGTATAGCACAATTTACAACAAAGTCATCTCATTGCACTTATCAAAACATAAAATTCATAATAAGAAAGAAAAAACCCAACGAGATCCACATGAACAAGCATTTAGCCATCTAACAAAATCAACTTCGTAAAACATCATTAAAGAAACATAAACAAATATTTAATATAGCCTCCATACTCTCCCAACAGGATATATCTCATGACACAGCAGCACATCTGTTGTTTGTGTTGGAAACACAGAAACATGGAGAAAATGACAACAACTCAGAACAGTCTCAGTGAGGAGCATCCACAAAGCCAATCCTTCCTTTTGTACTATTCACTGTGGGAAATATGAAACATTTTCTGACCTTACCTTTGCTGAAGGTCTGGTAACTCAGGTGCTGGTCTCCCATCTTTTAAAAGCTGACGTTTTTCCTCAAAAAGAAGTTTCTCTATCGTCTCTAGCGCTGTCATCCTGCCTATAGTGTTATCCCGCCCACTCGCTCCAGCGAGAGAGAACGTAGCAGCAGCGGTCACATGGGATCAATTCACTAATGCACTGAAAACTTACGTATAGCATTTAGCATGGCGCGGTTACGTCCAAAGGCAGCGTAGAGAGCTGCCTTTGGACGTAAATGGTTGTCATCTTGGGGACCTGACTGCGCATGCGCAAACACATAAAAACATGCTACGTCTATCTATGTCTTTGCTGTATTTCATAATTTTTTTATTAGCTTCCTCTACTAACACCTCCAATTCTGCTGCTTCAAATTTACCTCTCTCCTTTATGTTTCATGTTCAACATAACACGTAGAAAACGCTCATTTTAATATGGCGGTTTCCACCACTTCTGCACGTGCACTAATCATTGCTGCAATCATAGGAAATTCCTCGCAGCAGGTGAGGAAAAGGAATTAGGGAAGCAACTGGTTTACCACCCTTTATTTCAGATATGAGTGAATCATGTGTGTGTTTGTTTATGACTGTTGTTTTCTTACTTTAAAGTAAGGAAAGTAGTTTGCACTGTGGGCCATTTTTGCCATAACACGATGAGCAGATTCTCTGGCGTTATGATTAAACTGGTGACCCTTCTAACTAATGACTGCTGTGCACAGCTGTGGACCCTCATGCTGCTTTCAGACCACCAGAGCTCAGATTCTGGACTGAGTGTGTCTGAGAAGTGACTGAATGATGGTTTGGAGAAGGCCCCCTGCTCTGTAGCGAAGCGAGGGGGACAATGATGAATAATGAACTTTAGAATGACGGACCACCCGGGATCATCTTCTATGCGTGCACCTGCACCTGTAGAGCATGTGTCACACCCTTGAAATGGGCTGCGTTGGTCACCCTCGGTATTTCCCGTTGAATTCAAACACTCCTCTTGGTACTTCAATATTTACCTTGTACTAATAAGAAAAATGAAAAACAAATGAGTGTTCCATACATTCATAAAGCTATTAATAATGTTAATGTTACTAAGGGGGCGGGGCTTCACTCATACTCAACACTAGATCTTATATTAATGTTACACTCCTACTTGTTTTGCTGAGATTTCTCAGTAAACAAGCATCAAGTGATCATAATGACCAGAGGTGTAAAGAGTTCTGATATATCCTACTCAAGTAGAAGTACTGATCCTTGATTGAAATTGTACTCAAGTACAAGTAAAAGTAAGACACCAATGAATTCAATTCAAAATTTAAAAAAACAATAAAATGATTAGGCTCTAAGTATAGCTACATTTATGAACTCTAAATCAGTGCCATGCCAAATGTGCTATGTGGGAAACAACATAATAGGTATAAACACCAACCTGAAACAAAGAAAGTGGCTGTGCGTTAATAGGAAATAGCATGACTAAGAACATATGGGTTATGTTCAATCTGCCATCAAGGGACCATGAAACAGAAATTGAAGATAAAAAATTACCAAAAAAAATAAAATAGTTTACTCAGTAACGGTTGGGTGTAGAAATGTAACAAATGACTTTACTTCTTTTAAAATGTACTTAAAGCTGATATCCGGAGTTTCTGAGAAACGTCTCGATGTCCCGCCCTAAACAGCCTCACTTCCTCCCACTGCCTCTACCAATCTACCAGAAGCCACGCCTCTACTTTTCTGCACGCACATTGCGCAACATAACATGGTCGCATCGGGTCGCATTGATATAGGTCTATGGGTCAGGTAAAAGCCAAAATCATATTTACCTGTTTGCCTTGTTTCCGCGCACATTTCCGCATTCACTTTGATTAACAGGAAGTCGAAGCCTATTGGCTGGGCACACTCGCCGATCGTTTCTATGTGTATAGGGGTCTATAGGACAAAGGAGGGACTTACAGTATATACATTAATGTATATGAATGACCACTGGCAGTACACCACAATAAAAGACTAGTTGCATTTCAAAAGAATCAGATTTTTCAGAAACTCCGGATATCAGCTTAAAGTACAAGTAAAATTACTGATTTAGAAATATACTCCAAAAAAACAAAAAAAAAAGAAATATACTCAAAAAAGTACAAGTACCCATAAAAGCAACTCAGTTACAGTAACGTGAGTACTTGTTATCAATTACTTTCACCTTTGCAGTTGACATACTCAATGGTCAGAAAGGTACAGTGATTGGTCACTGAGCCACAGCAAATTTAATATGCATGGTTTTCATGGGTTTTCTCTGTGTACGCTTAAAAGTTTCATTAGGAGGAATAAACACTGAGTAGAAGCAAGCAGAGAAATCAAATGTTGCATAATTCCTCATTGATTGCCAAATATTGAAGATGTGGGTGTTTTCTCTCATTGCTGGATACATATTGCATGTACACATCTGGCTTATCTTCTTCTGGCTACACACTCTGACAGGAAGTGGATTAAGAGAACCAGTTGGCCTGGGAGAGTGTGTATCATCTGCATGTCCACACATCTGATAGATTTAGTGCTATAGCAGCATCCACTCATACTGTGAAACTATGACCAAGGAAAATCAGCTGTTTCAGGAACACTGCCAAGGTGCACAAGGCCCTACGAAGGCTCAGTACTTGTTTAGCATGCTGGCTTACATTCCTCATTACAGCAATTCATTCCATTTTCATTTAATCCATTATATACGTATATTATGGACAATATAAGCATATGTTAACGATGTGTAAACTAGGGTTGTGTACCGAAACGCGGTACCAGTATGCCACCGGTTTCGACGTAAACGGTAGTCACCAGACCAAATAAGAACAAACATTTTGGTGGCTCATTTCGGTGCCGCGCCACCCCCCCAGTTGTTGATCGTGACTTCAGTGCCACTACTCATCAGATTCAGCACATCTGTTGATCATAGCTGAGAGTTTACTGAAAAACCAAACAATGTACCGTGTTTGAAAACCTACGTGACCAGGAGCTAAGCACGTCAACAACAGCAGCAGCCAGTGTCGCCCCCCGGACAAATTGAAGTGAGTCCCACTCCCAGCACTGTTAGTGTGGCGGACATCCTCACAGATGATGGGAGCAGCCTTTCCTCTTAGCAAACACCGTTGCCATTCAATGTGTGACAACATATGAGCTATATCCTATACAGTACTTCAACTCAGTGTCCGCTTGGACTGGGCCGAAAATCGATAAATCAACTCGATAAGTTTGCCAGCCTCGGTATATTGCCATATTCATGCGTTTTTGGCGGTTAGCAACGAATATTAAACAGCAGATAACTTAGTCAGTTATAATAATTTCTCAGTGAACCTGCAGCGTAATTAGTCTAAAATAGTACACCACTGCCAGGCAATCTTAGAGTTAGGTAAATCAAACAGTTATAGTCAACTCTGGACCTACTACGTAGCTTCGGATTGCTACGCCGGCTGCACCCAACGGCCTATGAGCCTCGTACCTCGTACGTGATTGGAAGCAGAAGCGGGAATTGTATTTTGACAAAGTGTATGCGGTTTAATTTTTTTATAAAGTACCGGTTTAAGCACCATTTAAGCACCGGAAGCATTTGAAAATTACAGAGTAGGCACCGGTATTGGATAAAGCCCAACCAATCCTCAACCCTAGTGCAAACTGTAGCAAGCAGCCATGTTGAATATGATCTGGGCTTGATTCAGCATCCATTTGATTTGCGGGTTGCTGTGCTTTCGTCCTGAGCTCCACAGCTGTGCATCAGTGCAGTTCTCAAACTGATGTTTGACGACTACGTAGTGGTCAGAATTCTATGAAAAAACAACTATAGAGCATAATGATGAAATGAATGAGTAATAACACATTTTAAAGAATCTCATTTTGTAAATGAAACAGTATTTAGTTGCTCCTGAATATGTTTTATAGTTTTCATAATTTACGGTCATCTTCCTCCTGATGTGGTCCCAAGGCTGACCCTTGTATGTATTTTCAGTTCATGTTCAAAATTATTTCTATCATTTTGTGTTTTTTGTGTCTTTTTTTTTGTTTTTGGTGTCATTTTTTGTATTCTGTTCTTTTTAAAATTCAGTATATATTTCTTTATTTTGTGTGTTTTTGTTGTAGTTTTTGCGTTATTGATATCATTTAAATTATTCCATCTCAGTGTGTGTCTTTTTGCTGTTGTTCGGTTGTTTTTAATGATGTTTTGTTTCTCTGTTATTTGGGTGTATTTTGTAATAATCTTGTGTATTTTTCTCTTATTTTGTGTGATTATAATTTTTAACTAAAAATAAACATTATAAAACCCCATATTTTTAATGGTTTCATTTGTTAACTTTCCTCTTTCTCTGTTTCAAATACCCCGTGTAGTGCCAACGTGTACCCCTTGGTACAGGTACCCCTAGATGAGAAACACTGGTTAATATAAGCCACTGAAAGCTTTGAGGCATACAGCCTTCTGTCGCTCACACATAAGGTGGGCAAAGGATTTCTGAAGATAATTCCTTTCGCATTTGACTGCATTCTGACCTAAAATAGACATAATTTAAGAAGAGGAGATAAATGTGAGAAAACGTAGTTCAGACACAATCAGGGAAGGGTTGGAAAGGCATGAGTGAGCCCATGTATTACCATGTATTACCATGCTCAGGGACCCGTCAAGCTTCATTTAGCTTTATTAGACTTCTTTAGCAGGTATGATAAGACAGAGATGCTAATGGAAGCGTCAGTCAGGTTTATCAGGTTAAGGCTAAACCAAGTTATTAAAGAGAAATCCTTCCAAAGAGACAATAAGAGAACTGTGTGATTTTCTGGATGGTATTTCCAATAACCTTGGAAAATGTTCAAAATCTAAATAGTGCAAAAAAAACTGTTAAAAGTCCCATATCATGCTATTTTTCACCCATCTCCATTTGTTCTAAGAACCCCAAAAACATAGTATTTGAGGTTTATTTTCCCAAACTCGCCTGTTTTCTAGAGTTTTAGCCTCTGAAAAGTCACTTTCTGAGCAACTCTACAGGCTGATTTGGGGCCTACTTATGCATATTAATGAGTGGGCGTGTCTACAGACGGGACACTACCTTCCTCCTCCCCGCACGGTGACGTAGGGCCAGAGGACTCCTCCCACCGACTCCGCAGCCAAGCTCATGCTGCTTTATAAACACGAGACAGAGCGTGGGGGCGGGGCATTCACTGGTACATACATAGGCTAGAAAATACATACAAAGCACAGCGCAAAGGACACTGAAATGCTCACCTTTGTGGGCATGTCTGTTTACATGTCAATCACGGCAGAGAACTTCCTGCAGGCGTGGCTTCTCCAGCTCAATTCGTCATCAAAGTGGGAACGTGTCATCAAATTGGAGCGAGGTGTTTGGGCTCACCCTGCAGTAAGGAAGGAGCAAATCACCCTCTAACTAATGATTGAGAGAATCAATGAAAAAACACTTTGGGCATGTGTATGAAGCCCATATAGTATTTTTATCATGTTTAAAGCACAGAAAAGTTGATATAGCGTAACATGGGCCCTTTAGTGGAAACACCTGAATTTCTAAAAAACCCTTAAATATGGCTAAAAAGTTTTTATGCTTTCATGAGGAGGTATTTCAGACGTTTCGATATTGAAATGTGTCGCAAAGCGCTATGGGAACACTTTTTCCGCAATTACACGTTACAGATTGTGACGTACATGGTCACATGACGACTTATCTCCGAGAAAACATGGCACGTGTAAGCAGAAAAGGAGACCGAGACATTTCTTAGCATTACACTTAAAAATTATTACTGATACATTAGACAGCAAACAACAAAGGAATACAGTGTTTTATGGAGGTTTGGAGCCTCCATCTTCCTGCAGCAAAGTCTCACGGGATGAGATTTCATGGGAGTTACGAGGCTCCTCCCCAAAACCACCTTTAATGAAAACACGTTCAAAGTGCAACTATACTTTTATGACATTTAGAAATATTGTTTTTATTTTGTAAACATCTGGAATGGAAACACAGCTTATGATACTACTCGAGTCTTTACAGTATTCGTGTCCTTTCACTACTCAAACAGCAATCATTTCAGACATGGACCTCACAAAATCGATGGTATCTGGCACCAAGATGGAGATCCTTTAAGTTGCTTCAAACACAAGAAAAGAATTCTATGATTTTGTCGAGCAAATACGACAAAACTGTTCTTAGGATCTCTATCTTATGCTGGATGTTGGGTTCCTGAACTAGAAATCCACTGCGATTAGTTTTCATGAAAATATGTCCTGCAAATTTCAAATAGTTTATGTGGCGTAAGACAAAAATATCATGCAAAGAATTGAGCTGCTTCCACTTACGACCAGTGATTATAAACTGATGGTTGATGTGTATGTTGAGTGGAGGTTTCTGAACACTTAGCTCATCTTTTTGCAGGTTTATGTTGTATAGCCTGGTTGATTTTCTGCTAAAAGTACAAGATGATGATGGCAGAACCCAAAGCTTGCTGTCGCTACTGTTGTTTTTTGAAACGCACAGTATCTGGGAAATCTGGGAAATCTGTTCTTTTATTTTTATCCATTATAATCTGTATATATTTTTAAAATTTTCTGGCTCAGAGATACAATTTTTTTGGGGTTTTTCTGTATGTCCAACACATGTTGAAAAATTTACAATAAATATGACTTTGACTTGACTTTGACCAGAAGAGAAAAAAAACCCAGAAAAAAATGCACCGCTGTGTTGGCCGCATTCCAATAATTTTGCAATTTTTCAAGAAAAATCCATGTAAAGGCTGCACCGTCACATGGGCCGCACTCTATTGGCTGATGAGGGTGCCATTCAAACGACTTGACCAATCACAACGGGCAGGTAGGCGGGCTGCTGTACTCCCACACGGTTTAACAGAGATTTCCGTGTATTCTGATGAGTTTCAATTCATAAGTTTACTTCTCCACGTGAAGTCTCCTCCTCACCGTCCCACGTTTACATATAAGTCCATTTACAACGTTTTGTGGTCACTTTTTACTGGAACCAGACTGATACACCACTGCCTCCATCCGTTCTTCTTACTAGACTCTAAGTCAGAATAAGAACAGATTGCTTCTGAACAAAGCGGTGATTTAACAACTTTATGCTGTTTATTGTTTTCTTCTCATACAAACTGGCTGACTTTTACATTATCCAGGCTGCTGCAGCGCTCTCTCTCTCTCTCTGTGTGTGTGACAACTTAAAAGCTGCATCGTATGCATTTCTATACGTCTTTGCCATGATGACAAAATGACTCAGTCAGTGGGAGCGTGCTCGATTTACTGTAAACAGTGTCATTGGTCAACCTTAACGACTATTTCATTGGTCTAATGCAGGAGCATGCAACCTGCGGCTCTGGCTCCTTTGTAATGGCTCTCTATTGCTTGACACAAAAAAAAAATTATGATAGAACAAATTTTCAAACTTAAAATTAAATCACATAGTGCAACAACGCTGCCACATTTCTACCTCACATACTATTAACTTTCCTGGCACCTGGGGCTAACCATAAGTTTTAAGTCCCTGGGAAAATAACTAAACCAACAAAAAGACTATTCTGGAAGAAAATAGAGATTTTAATTGTGTGGAGAAAGATTCATGTAACTGCCAACGTGCCGGCTTATGATGCATGCTTGATATGTGGCGGGAAATTAGCAATTAGCATGTGTTGAAAGACATGATCACATGTTATCAAATTTTTTTTTTGTAGCCCTACAAGTACATTAGCTAGAAAAAATTTTGTTAAGATATTATATATCATATAGATGTAGATATTTAACTATAGATATTTATACACTGTATGTCTTCATTGATTGAGATGTTTTTGGCTCCCGACGGACTTCAATCCAGGTGAGACGAGTAGGTTTGGGCATCGTTTGGATTTTAACAATTCTGATTCCGATTCTCAATTTCGATTCCTATTCTAAACGATTCTCAATTCCAATTCTTTGAGTTGTGCAAGTCAACAGGTCACAGATTTCACCGGAGACATTTTTCATTTGAAAAAGCTTTTACACAGGCCATTTTTATTAATTCACTTAGTTGATAAAGTTTAATTTGGTTGCTGTAATGTAACTAGAATAATCCATTACAAAGTTCCCCAACTGTAACTAAAAGTGAAACTTGCTGAAATAAAACTGCAAACAAGTTGGCAACAGTGTAAAAAACAAAGAGCTACAGGTAGATGTGAAACTAAATAAAACAAACTCAAAACCTAGAGCAGTCATGTGACAAATCAATCATCAGTTCTTGTTGAGAAAGATTATTATTTTTCTGGATACAGTGGAAACAAAAACTATAAATAGTTATATTTTGAACGTGTTTATATTGTAGGGAAGATGCTATATACATAAATGTAATTGGAGTCTAAAGCACACAAAATTGCGCCACTTAAAAAAAAAAAAAACTAATATAAGACCTCTTTATAGATAATTTGGGTCGTTTTGCGCTTTTGCGACTTGCGGCAATGATGCGTTCGTGATGACATAATCCAAGACGGCGGCGGCCCGAACTCCACCTGAGAATGTTTAATAAGAGCCTTAAAAGACATGGATATAATGAAAAGAGTGGATGGCGTGAAGCATAAACATGCAGACTTTCACACGGACACACACAAACTTATTAAACACACACGGACCTCCGTAAACGCGGTAAACGGAACAGGCTTCAGGGGAGTAAATGCGTCCCAGTACTGCATTCACAGGCTGTAATGTCACCAGTTTATCATTTTACCTGGTGATTGTTTTCTGGAGTTTTACTGGGCTTTTTAACGGTGATTAGTTCCTATCTCTCTTCCGCTCCGTGGACCTAACTGAAACCGTAGCCGGACGCACACACGCACATGCACACGCACACACAGCAGTCGCTACAGTTGCGTTCTGAATGCACCTTATACAAACCCCGCGTAAACAAACAGAGAAAGCCACGGAAACAAACTAGAACGGGCATTTAGGAATTGAAAAAAAGAATCGAAATGCAAACATCTTCATCACGGTTCCGGAACCGAATGTTAGGAACCGGTTCCCGGTGCCTAACCCTAGAGATGAGCCAAAATGGCTCCTTTGAGAGTAAAGGTTGCAGACCCCTGGTCTCATGTGATGGAGCTCAATTTTTTTGTGGCATGAAGCTTGTTAAACTGAAAAGAAATCCACAAATTAGCCGTGTCGTTGTTTAAGCCGCAGGGTTCAAAGCGTGGGAAAAAAAGTAGCAGTTTATAGTCCAGAAATGACGCTATACTGTTTCACACTTGGATGCATGTGCATTTGACACACACATGCATCCAATGTTTCCAGATGACCTTGTTGTTGCTTTTGAACAGATGTTAGCATTGGCATTTTGAATGGTTCGTTGCTATGGTGCACGGATATTTTTCCACCTTTCTGACCTGACAACCTGCATAATAACAAAAGACACAGTTCTTTTCCCGAGTGGATTAATAAGCCTTGGCTGGGAGGAGTGTGTTGCCCCTCTGTAAATATTTTAAAGACATTTTCTGACTGTCAAGCACTGAAGAGTCAACGTCCGCAATGATAATCAGGGTTTGTTTACCTCTCAGTGGTCATAACACTACCTCTGTCTGCTGTAGAAAGAATCACCAAATGCGTGTTGGATCCAAAGAAGCAAAACACTGTTTGTGATATTTTGAATTTTTATCTTGTACACTTATTGATTGTAAAACATGTGGTGGACAAGACAGCATTTTGAAACACAACAGCGTCCTGTCAGATTTATTTGAATGTATTTTGCTGCTGCTGCTCTCATTAAAAAGTCTCAGCAATCCAACAGCAGGAGTGCTCAGGCATGGGGCCCATTAGTCCTTTTCTTCTTAAGTTTGCTGATTTGTTTTCTTCTGCTGCTTCCAGCTTTAAGGTCATTTTAAAATACGTTTCTGTGTCTCAGTATTCACTTTCACCGTTAGCGGACCTTCATTTGAACTTTAGCTAAAAGCTTTGTGAGTTTCAAAGCCAGACTTAAAGCTATATTAAGGAAATAACTGTCAAAAAAAAGCTTCTTATACATATTACAACTTTATAAAATGATCTTCTTTAGACGCTGAGCTTTGAGAGCGTTTTGTATGAACGAGCCTATGTGTTATCTAAGCTAACCCAGGAGGTGAAAGTACTCACGTTACTGTAATTGAGTTGCTTTTATTTATTTTTTGAGTATATTTCTAAATCAGTAACATTACTTGTGCTTAAGTACGTTTTGAAAGAATTAAAGTAAGTAAGTAAGTAGTTTATTTATAAAGTGCTTTTTGCAGATAAAATCACAAAGTGCTGTACAGAGTTGTGGTAAAAGTACAAGTGCAACACAATAGAATAATAAAACAAGAGTGCATAAACATCATAAGCACAGCAACATTAAAGAATAAATAAAAATAAATAAAATCCATTTAACTAAAAGCTTTTCTGTAAAGTGTAGTCTTGGAACGCCAGGTCTCCTCTGGTCTTAAATTTAGTTTTTGGGGTCTTTAGGAGACCCTGACCTGAAGACCGAAGGCATCGCCCTGATGAGTAGGCTCACAACAAGTCTGAGATATATTTAGGGGCCTGACCATGTGATGCTCGGAACGTGAGAACTAATATTTTATATTCTATGCGAAACTTAACTGGAAGCCAGTGCAGAGTAGCAAGAATGGGGTGATGTGGGATGTTCTAGAAGCACCAGTTAAAAGTCTGGCAGCAGCATTCTGAACGATCTGGAGTCTGTTTAGGGTCGACTTATTAAAACAAGTAAAAACAGAATTACAGTAGTCAATACGAGATGATATAAATGCGTGTATGACGTCATTTGTTACATTTCTACCCCAACCCTTACTAAGTAACTTATTATTTTTTGTGATTACTTATATATTTCTGTTTCATGGTCTCATTTTCAATAAGAGCTCAGCCACTTTCTTTGGTTCAGGCTGTTGTTACCCACATACCACATTTGCCATGGCACAGTTTTAGAGTTCATAAATGTAGCTATACTTAGAGCCTGAGGATTTATTTTTTTTATATATATATATATATTTTTCCAATGGAATTCATTGGTGTTATATTATTTAAAAAAAAAAGTACATTTTGACAAATCTTTTATTTTATACAGATGCTCTCTTCCTTTTTAAATTTACACATGAGATGTTTACTGTATGTAAGGAAACCATGGCAAGTTTTATTATAAAAAATAAACGTGAGGGCTGAAAGTAACTAGTAACTTTTACTTAGGATATACCAGAAGTCTTAACACCTGCTTGTGTGCTACATCACAGAGATAGGCTAACAGGTGGTATTTTTCGCACAGTTTGACAAACATGCAGACACAGGTACAGATAGCCTATAGATACACACACGTATAAACACACATATGTATTCATTCAGCAGACAACGCTTAAAACTGTTTAAAAACATCAAACACAGCATTTACATCAAGAGCCTTTTTGTTTTTCAATGAGTTTCAACTATTTGTGTGAATTGGTTTGACCTTGAATATGTCTTTACAGAGTTTATAGTCCAAGTTTAATGTCAGCTATTTAAAGGTAAATGTACCGAGCACTGATAAACAAGTTTTTATTTTGCAAACTAAGGAATTGACATGGTCACTAGCAGTGATGGCAGTAACACATTTTTAAAAACATTGTCTGCACATGCTGTCAAAGGTCAACACTACAAGAAGTGCAATATTTTAAAGACAGCAATGCATGTTTTGCTATTGCAATTAAATAAATGAATTTATTTTATTGCATAATTGTGATCATCACCAGCCCTCCCTAAATAAGGGTAAGAAAGGCTTTATTATAGGGAGGATATAAAAACAGAGGGGGAAGGGAACAGGGAAGAGGGAGTCAGGGTAGGAAATGGAATGGGTGGGGAAGTGTTGACTGCTTTAAAGTAATTATATTAATAATATAATTATAAACAAATTATTTTAGCATTTCCAATAGCCTACAGTACCTATAAGTTTGAAAGTGTCAGCATTTTGTGCTTTTCATAGCTCAAATGACTAAACATCGCTATTTCCTGTTCCCATAGCGTGTTTTTATGTGTTTGCGCATGCAGTCAGGTCCCCAAGATGAAAACTATTTAGATAAAAAAACAGCTCTCTATGCTGCCTTTGGACATAACTGCGCTATGCTAAATGCTATATGTACGTTCAGAGTGCATTAGTGAATTGATAAAACATGGCCGCGGCTACTTTCTCTAGCTAGTGGGCGGGATAACACTACTGTCAGGATGACAGCACTAGAGACGATAAAGAAACTTTCTTTTGCAAAATATGAGAGACCAACACCTGAGTTACCAGACCTTCAGCAAAGGTAAGGTCAGAAAATATGTTTCACAGTGAATGGTTCAAAAGGAAGGATGGGCTTTGTGGATGCTCCTCACTGAGGCTATTCCGAGTTGTTGTTGTTGTTCTCATTTACTCCGTGTTTCCAACGCAAACAACGGGTGCGCTGCCGTGTCATGAGATAATTGTTGGGAGAGTATGGAGGCTATATTAAATAATTGTTTATGTTTCTTTAATGGTGTTTTACGATGTTGATTTTGTTTGATTAACACTTGCCAGCAAAAACATGGAATTGTCATTGGTGTTGACATTGGTGGTCTCGATTTGCATCGCCCTGCCTATACCCAACCCTAGTGCTCACGGCACGTCACTGAAAAACAAAAACTACATATTTATACAAAAAACACACAAAATGACAACAGAAATGCACAAAACGACACCAAAAAAGCTACAGAAATACACAAACTGACTCCAGAATCACACTACAATGGCAACAAAAAACAATGTCCCAGAGAATTAAACCAGGGAAATCACACACACACACACACACACGCACACACACACACACACACACACACACACACACTATTTTACTTTGCACCCACAAATAAACCCCTTTATAACACTACAGAGTATGTACACCTCTTTGTACATCCAACCTTCAAACACATACTCATTTGGCTATAATTGACAACTCTACTTAAGCTCCTCCCACTATATGAATACATCCTTCCAACAGGGACTGTACTAGTTAATTAAACAATAGCTATTGCTTTAACCATGTGGCATAGGTTCAAATCACATGTTAATAGTTTCAATGTAACGTGTTTAATATTTCTGTCTATTGTTCACGTTTTTTTATTTACCAGATACAAAACTGTGATACGTCACCAGCCGACTCAATGCAAACAAGCTGTTATGAATGTTGTGAATCATCATAAACCATTTGTGTCTTATAAAATCTTTATTTGTCTGCAATATTCATAAGTTGGATGTTTCTCTGCAGTTCTCCTCATTCCACCACTTCAAAGAGCACGAGCAGAGATGTGCTGGCTCATGGTTTGATGAGCAGAAAGCACAGTGGACCCCCTGGAGGCCGCCTCGGTCTGATGTGGGCTGACAGCCATCTGTGGAAGTGGTGTGAGGGAAACAAACAGTGCAGCTACAAGGTGAATCACAAATGTGACACGGCCTTGCAACGATGGGTAAAAATTCAAACGGCGTCGCTCTCACCTACCCTTAGCCTGTCTATGAAGGCCCAGCTGTGAGAAATCTTCCTTCTTTTTGTTCAAAGACATTCCAGCTGATTAAACCTGCATGTCAGAGCAAAAACAAAAGGCTTTCTTTGTGCCGTTTGTTTTCCAAAAGCAAACACAAAATTCAACAAAACTCATCACACCTGTTAAAATATTTCAAGTCTGTCAAAGGTTTTCTATCTACAGGCGTATGTCTAGTGTGAGTGACTGAAGGGAACACAGAGCAAAACTATAGGCTGTGTGACATTTACATATACACAAATATCTTCCTGGCTTCAATGCAGGAACGTCAACACTTGACCCAATAGTTAGATAGATAGATTATTTTTTGTCATTGCACAGATACAACAAAACTGAATCCAATATTGAACAAATCATTTCATTAGATCCAGAATGAACACCTTCAGCTCGTTGATCAGGGGAGATTATAGGTTTCTGAAACATCTGGGGCTCAGGCCAGAAGAAAATGGCACATGTTTTTGTATGCTTTATTACACACGCAAAGTGTTTAGTTACCTAAATAAACAAAATATGCAGTTTATTATAGCTTTAGCGGGCTTTACTTAACCAATCATTGTCCGTCAGACAGAAGCTGTCCTACGAATCTTGATTACAACACGCTAAGTTAAGCGTGTTGATTCCAGCCTGGTTACGTGCGCGCTCTTGTGTCAGAGGTGGAGATTACAGCGTCAGACCAATCACAATCACAGAGGAACTGTATAGAACAATTTACGTCACAATTGAGGAATCATTCTTTAAAAATGCGAAGAATTCAAATCCATAATTCAGACCAAAAATCACACTGTTATTGCAGTAAAAGCAGCAAGTAATTAATGCAGGAATTGATGAGTATTAATGCTTAAATTAGCGAGATTATAAACAAAGAATAAACAGACACTTTGATCAGTTTCACTTTCACTTTTACCTGGTCAGTTGCTCTGATGCTGTTTCATACAAATCAGCCTAAAGTGGAAAATATTTATATTTTATATTATCTTACATGACTGAGGCTCTGTGCCTGTCCTTTTATACGACAGGTCATTTTTCTAATAGAACTGATTGGTCAGGAGGCGGGACTTTAGCACTCGCTCAGAACAAAACCTGGTCCCGACCAGGTTAGCCGTTCAGCCTAAGTTACCATGGTGATTTAGCTCTGTAAGACGTTAACCAGCTTTGTAGGACAGCACACACTGATTAAATCCTGGAAGTTAGTGCGATAAGAAGAAATCTAGCTTTGTAGTATAGGCCTCTAAAGTTCCTTTCAAGTTATTTCAGAGTAAAGTGAGACAAGTGAGAGTTTTTCATCCTTCATTTATTATAAGTATGTTGTTTAGGGTGACCATGTTTTGATTTCCAAAAAAGAATACACTTGGGCCGACCTTGGCAAGTTCAAAAAGTACTAGACCTTTTCTTGAATTTACATTGGAACGGCAAAATACAATATAATAGATGAATAAGTTGGTATTGTCCTTAAGAATGACATGATACAGTCTGTCAAGAGCAACTGCTTAGCATTCATATACCGGTGGAATTTCATAACGCAAATATAAGGAGAGTTACGGTGTCACGAACTGAGTTTACCTCCTGACTGCTACGTACTGAGATGTACCCATGCTGGAATTGCCATGCGCAACGTCATACAGAGATTGCTGTACTGATTTTTTAAAAATGCTTAAAACATCACATCAGTCGACCATTGACAAAAAAACGATTAATAAAATATGATTGTCATGATCAGATTGCTAATTTATATGAATACAACAGCAAATTATTGTAAAGTTACCTTAGGTTAACTGTTATTTATTGCAATGTATATTATAATCATGTTTTTTTGAAAAATAAATTATTCCTTTTCGCATTGAGTTTTATTATAATCATGTTGTTTTGGAGAGTAAACTATTCCTATTTTTATTTAGATTGCTGCATGACACACTATTGCTTTACTCAAGTTGTTGACTGAGATTGTCTCTCACTTAGAACAGCGGAACTAGCAAAAATCGCAGCGCAACTAGCAAAAATTCATTGTCTGGTAGTGCGCATGCCCATAATTGATCTCAGTACGAGGTAAACTCAGTCCGTGACACCAGTGTTTTAAACTAACGTGTTCCCCGAGATGAGTTCAGGTTCCCTGGGAAACACGGAGAAATTGATTTTTTCCGGGCTTCTGGTCACGCTAATGTTGTTGGCATCACAGATGGCGGAGAATACGGAGATTTTGTCACTCTGTTGTCGTGCGGTCAATGAGGGGTGTTCAAGAACCGTTGGAAACTAGATTTTTTTTTTTTTTTTTTTAAACTAGTATATTTGGGACTAATTAAATAATATCTGGGGCTTGAGCCCCGAATAAAACAGCCTATAGTGACACCACTGTTGTTCATCTCACATACATGACTTAGCCTTGGATAAACAGTGGATAGTTCAGGAAACTCTGTGTAAACTTGGGAATTTACCAAAGTTGTTAAATGTTCTGACCTTTTTAGACATTTTATCACCGCTGGCAGCGCTTCACATGATCAGCAACGTTCAGCTGTTTCCATCTCCAAAATAATACAACCTTTAAAACATCTTCCTGTTGTATTTGTTGCCTGTTTGTAACTACTTTTATGTACGGAATGAAAGAGTCGATATAGGTTATTTTACAGCTTATTTAGCCTAACAAATAGTTAAAAGTGCTTAATTCTCATTTCCATATTTCTTTACTCACAGTCTTACGCAGACAACTGTGTGTCTAATGTGTAGCAGAAAAAGTTGGTCTGTCTAAAACCAGTTCTTCCTAACGGTTGGAGCACCTGTAATCTCCTCCAGCATCTCTAACAGTAACAGAATCTACAACTGGAAGTGTGAGTTCAAATGCCGCTGCAACCCAGACCATGCAGCTCACTCACACGTGCTGTCCCTCAGAGAAAAAAGCCAAAAGTGCCACCACATGTGGATGATGTGCAACAAGCGATATTCGTTATTATGCCTCTGTGGCATTTTAGCACCAGAATCTTTCAAAACTTGGATTTTTTTAGCAAAAACTACATACATTAGATACTGTACATTGCTTACTGTATGTTATAATTTGAGTAAAAATATATATGATTACTTATAATGTCAACTTCACCTGTCCAATTTCGCAATGAACATGCAGAGAGTGGAAATATAGCAGCATTAACCAGTGGTGGACTGGGACAAAAAATCTACCCTGGCATTTTGTGTCCAGACCAGCCGAGTACATTATTAGCGACACCACGTAGAAGCCATTATTAAGTCAGTGGTGCTCATCATGTGGCTCTTAATGTCTTCATTTGGATTATTATTCCCCCAAAAAACCTTAAAAAGGGGAAACCTTTTAACCCCTTTTTACCTATTTCCTTTAGTAATTTTGCAACTTGCTTTGTCCATTTTTTACCCCTCATCAAAAATTTCTGACACTTTTTTTTTAGATTTTAGCTACCTTTTGCCAATAAATATCCATTTTTATCCAATTTTTGTCCTTTCTTCAAATGTTTTGGCCCACTTTTCATCCAAATAACCTATCTTTTGCCCAATAAACATTTTTTACTTACATTTTTGCCCTTTTTCACCAGGCACTTTTTCACTATGGTTAGCCCCATTTTGCCCATTTAAGCTACCCTTTGCCATTACATACCACCTGGTTCCTCTTTATTTGCCCATTTTTAGCCACTCTTGACTGCTTTTGACCCATTTTAGTCACTGTTTACTATTTTCTTGCCACATATTCCCACCTTTGGACCATTTTTAGCCACCAGTTACCATGTCTGCCTCCACTCATTTGTCAAAAAAAAAAAACAAAAACAAAAAAAAACGTAGCAGACAGAACCGGTCCGTTTTGGGTCGACGGCCCATCAGGACGATTCCCGGTATGTCAGATAGCCAGTCCACCCTGGCCTTAGCTTACTTTTGGCCTTAGCAGCATGGAATAAATATTAGCTTCTTATGTCTGTGTGGTTCATGATTTTTACAGACTTTGAATTTGCCTTAAACTGTCTTTTTCAAATGGCACCTGTCAAGGTGCGGACGAGGTGTTAAGAAGAAGAAGAAGAAGAAGAATCCTTAAAAAAATCCCTTACAATAAGGTGTTGTTAAGTGATTATGAGACTTTCCAAACTGTGCGTATTAGCGTTAAGCGAAACTATATTAGTGTATTCACCACATAGTGGTATGGTTGTTATGCACTGGTCCAGTAATCCTTCTGTCTGCTGATTCAGTGTCTTTGAAGATCTGTAAGTGGGTCGCTGGCATTTTTAGTGTCACAGATGTTCTTTGGCCTCAGGGAGCCCATTTTTAACTCTCTGATCTTTTAAACGAAGCCATAACTCTTTTGAAATGAGAAGCCTTAAATACAGACCACCAAGTGGCTTTTCTCTTCACTTGGTTGATGGAAAAGTGTCCCGGCCAGGCTTTCCGTTGTTCATCTCTCAGCTCCACATAATGTTTCAGCTCCAGCTAAGAACATACATTAGAATCTCGTCACCATGGAAAAGTAACACTTTAAACAACATTTCTGCCAAAGAAAACACCAAATGTAACATCATATCCACAAAGGTCCCCATTAGCACATGAATGAGAATCACAACAACAGGTAAATTCAAGCTCATGTGATGCTTTCATGTGTCCTTTTCCTTCTGTCCACTGATTTAAAACCGTCCCCGAGCTCCCACTTCTCTGACAGATGAAAGGGTGAAACAACAGGATGAAGGGAGGGAAAAAAGCTAAAGGCTAGAAGACGGCACGCCTCAGTGAGCCGAGCGTGCGTCACGGGTGTTTTTGCTCCTGTGATGCTCCTCGGTGGCAAATGCGGAGGTTTGTTTTTACACTTTCTCCAATGAAAGCTGAGAACATTTATTGCCGTGTTCCTGCTGAGTGGAGGAAACCCAGAGGAGGAAGAGGAAGGTGAGAAAAAAATACACAGAGAGGGCAGGAAAGCAAGGTAAATGAGAACATTAATCATCTGAATGAGACACTTGACCCTGTACGCAGAATCATTGTCTGAAACTTACAGTGTACAAAGAATGCTGGTCCATTGTCATAGATTCATCCAGGGGTGGACTGGCCATCTGGCATACGGGCATCGTCCCAGTATTGTCTTGGTGGACAAAAACGTGGCAAGAAAAGAGTGAAAAATAACTAAAATGGGCCAAAAGCAGTCAAGAGTGGCCAAAAAATGGAGAGGGTAACGACTGCAGCCTGAGGCAAGGTTCAGCCCTGCTGGACATCCAATACGCCACATCCGCCCACATCCAGTATTATCATAGACATTATATACGTAGACCCCCTAATACACTGCATTTATTTCTACTGAGGAAGTTGTATCACCAATTACAATAATCCTCATAACTTCCCAAATTTTTACCCGATTTTCAGACAGTTTAGTTTGTTACAAATGGCAGAAATTTAGTTATGACGCTGTCAACACTGAAAAATACGTGCTTTCATGCTAAAACACTTTGTATTATGCTCTAACAAAGACATGTGGGTGACTATGGCATATTGGTAAATGTATGAATCAATTAATTTGATATTCCATTGAAGAAACAAGTTTGATTGTTGAATTTGAATTCATTACACACACACACACACACACACACACACACACACACACACACACATAAATATATATGATATAAAATATATATATATATATATATATATATAATATAAAAATACATTATATAAAACAAAACACAATTTAACAGAATAAAGTTAAACTTTGTTAATCATATTTTATGTTTTAGTTTTTTTTAAAACTTACTTTTATCCCAATATGCAAAATATGAAAGATCATAAAATATTTGTTTTGTTTTTGTTTGATTTGTATTCAGTACACTTTGATAATAATTACTGCATATTGTTAATTGCACTTTTTATTTTAAAAACAAAACGTGAAAAATCATGATAGATTTTCAAAAAAATGTTTGTGTTTTTCATTTGATTCCTATTAAAAACACTTATTCTTCTGATAAAAAAAAGTTGAAAAACACTGCAATACATCACTAATTCCTAAACACGCAGAAAGAGAGAAAAAAAAACATGGCTGTCCAGAGGTGGGCGGATGTGGCGTACTAGATGTCCAGCGGGGATGGACCGTCCCACACGCTGACGCCAGTAGATGAAAAATGTGGTGGGAAAAAAGTGGCAAAATGTAAAGAAAAATGAAACAAGTTGTATTCATCGGGAAAAAGGTAGTTTATTTGAATGACAAGTGGCAGAAAAAATTAAGAAAGGATATGGGGGGGGCGATGGCTGCCTCTCGGCTTGGGATCTTGGGGGCGTTCGGGGGGCTGCTTGGCCGTGGGGTGGTCGCCGGGGGCCCCTAGATTTCCCGCTCTTGCTGCTGGCCTGACTGCTTCTTCGGGCCCGGGGGCGGCTCGTGGGTTTTGCAGTGGCGGTTCTTGGAAATACATTTGTCATGGATGCACTGGCCTTGGGCTGTGGGATAACACTCATACTGGGCTCAACCATAGACACGTTGTTCCCAAATACCTGTTTTATGGAATTTCCACTCACTTCTTCCTCTGTTCACAGCCACCACCATTATTCCTAAGCCGCACACTGGTCACCAGACTGGCTTGATAACTCAACAATAAGCACAATATACACAACCACAATTTCACATCGCATCACTTGAAACCTATCGACTACTCCCCACCCATTCCATTTCCTATCTTGTATCCCTCTTCCCTGTTAACTTCCCCACCCCCCTCCACCCCCTCACCTTGGTGTAACACTGCCCTCTCTTTTTTACATCCTCCCTTTAATAAAGTATTTCTTACCCTTCCCTAGGGAGGGCTGGTGATGGTCACAATTATGCAATGAAATAAATAAATTTATTTAATTGCAATAATAAAATATGCATTGCTGTCAAAAGATTGCACTTCTTGTAGTGTTAACCTTCGACAGAATGTGCAGACAAGGTAAAAAAAAAAAGAAAGGACAAAAAATTGATAAAAGTTGCAAAAATAGATGAAAAATGTATTTGAAAAAAAAGGTATGTTTCTTCGCAAAGGATAACTAAAATCTGAAAAAAGTATGAAAAGGGGCAAAAATGGGACAAAGGAAGTTGCAAAATGGCCAAAGGAAATGGGTTAAAGTTTCCCTGTTTTAAGGTTTCCATCCCTGCTCCCATTCTCTGGTGTTTTCTCCTCTTTTACCCACTTAAGTTCTCTTTGTGCCTGTTCTACTTTGTGCTTTTGTGGTTGACTCTTGGTTAATAAACAACCTTTTATTGTTGAATCTACAACTGCTTCCTCATCTCGTCCTCACCATGACAGTTCTCCATGGTGATAGAGTTGGCACGTATAATCATTTTTCATGGAAATCCAATCAACCTCTTTTCACCAGATACCAGCTGATACGTTCTCCTATGACGCAGAACCCAGAACCCAGATAGGAACACAGGACACTCACGTGGACTGCTGACATCTCCTCCACCACAAAATTAGAACTTGATCATCTGTTTAAAATCAATATAAACATATCAAAATGCGAACATGAAGTACAAAAGGGTAACTGTGTGGAGTTCTCCTGTTTTTCATATGTTGGTGTATATTTTATATTTGTTTTGATTTATCGCCAACCAAACACCCTGTATTATGTTGAGGAATTATTGCATTTTTCTGTATTTTATTAGGGGCGGATTAATCTATGAAAATATAGGGCGTGATGTGTGTTACCCGCGTATGTGTTTACCTGCCGGAAATCATTTGTACGGATGTCACTGTTTTGACTGGTGAAGCTGAGCTGGTGAGTTAATGTGTAGATGTTAAACCTGTGTTAACGACTTAAATGTTCATGTGTGCAGCTCATACAGTCAATAATATGTCTGTGTTGTTAACGTTGTGGGTGCGTTTGTTTTATGTCGTTACAGTTGACTACCTGGCTGGCAAACGACACGGTTACTGTGCTAATAATAGTAGCATACACACTGTACTAGTGTTGTGGAAGTCGAGACCGGTCTTGGTCTCGAGACAATTTTAAACGTCTCGGACTCGGAATCATTTTGACTCGGCCTTGTCTCGGACTCGGGCTGCCCAGACTCAGGATTTTCCGTCAAAACCGTTCGAGACCAGCACTAATTCCTGCTATTTTTAAACTTTTTTATAATGTGATAATAACACGGAGAAGAACGGGATAAAACAATCTTTTATTCTTTCTTTAATCCACCCCGTATAATGACCACAACCTTCCTTAATGTGACTGAGTGACGTGTGACTGTACACACCACATTCAAATAACTGGTGTATATATATATATATATATATATATATATATATATATATATATATATATGTGCCTTTAATTTACACCAGTTAACAAGTAGGTAGTATTTTAGTGATCACGGTTATTAATTCTGCTTACAGTCTGTTATGCTTGCATGCATAGATGACGGTAACTTAGTTACTTAGTAACACGTTACTCTAATACAGGGGTCACCAACACGGTGCCCGCAGACACCACATGGACCATGTGAGGGGCCGTCAGGAGCTCTAGTCACCAATGAGCTCCATCCGAAATTGGATTTACTTTCCAGAATTGAAAATCACAAAGATAAATACATATGACAGATGTAGTTAGTATAAGTAAAGTTAAATTCTGCTGCACGTGATATAGTTTTAGTATTAAATTAATCATCTTTAAATGTTTATTTTCAATGAAACATTGTGAAACAAATGTTTTTAAGTGATGCAGATTTGGTGTACGGTCAGTGGTATGTTATATATAATATGATATGTATAAAAGGTATTTTTTAAAAGGCAAGGTGGATTTCTGTAAAATATGGCATTGTTATTACATTGTTATTACACTTTACAAATGTACTATTGTACTAATGTACATGTTATCATATCAGTACATAAATACAGACAAAATATGTCAGGCTGTATTTTATACACACATATATTTATATAAAGGATTTATGTTAAGTGAAGTCAAGAATGAGTGTCCTAATTTTTTATTTATAAAATGTAATTTTTTTTTTCAAATACTTTTTCAGAAGATCATTTTTTTACGTTACTGTCAATAATACATTTTCAGTAAAGGGACTTTTGTGATTGTGTTTAGGCAGTGGGAGGCTACTGAATGGAACTCATGAAATAACTTGTAATGAAACTTTTAGAATCAAGTAATCACTAAAATAACTTAGTATTCAATAGTCAGATTACTTTTTCAAGCTTACTTTGGCAACACTGCTTGTACATTATCAATATTTTAACTTTTAAGAATAAAAGCATGAATTCTACCTGCCTTTGTTATTAATAATTTACCTTGTAAGGCCTCTGAATCTACCAAGAACCCTCAGTATAACAAAGCTTTCAGTTATTAAATGTTAACTATAAGTTACTGTTTGCACTTATTAACTCAACAAAAGTTGCCATCCCTGGCACTCTTTCTGTTAATATCGATAATAATTGATATTTTTGTCCTTACTCCCTTCTATAGTTGAATAAATGTTTACAAAAACATAAAATAGGATTGTGGATAGGCAATTGAAGCTTTCTACTTCAATGAAGCTGCCCACTGTACCGCTGTGTAAGACTGTGGCTCTGCAGAGAGCTGGCGGTTTATTTGCCTTCGTCAGGACGGTTTCTCCCAAATGAATGTTGAAAATATGGCGTGTGTTGCTCTGGCTGCATGAAATAAAATGCAACTTCCCTATGGTTGTGTCATGGTCTGAGGGAATAAAAGTTCCTCTCTCAGCTCAAGGGTCATGTTTGCCTCTGGGCTGCATGGCATGTCAGGAAAAGTTACGTCAGATGTTGATCCAGAATTCACAACTCCAACTTCAAAAGCAGGAGAAAGTAGCTCTCGGTGTAATAAAACGAATAAATAAGAACCACGGACCTCTGTGTTCATGGGAGCGAGAATAATAATGTGTTCATCGATCTTTCTAGGCTGGTTTTACCTTATTTCACATTACAAATTAACCTGAAACAGGAAATATATATGTTTTTGTCTTTGGATTTTCTGTTTGAAAAAGGCTATTAAAAATAAAACAATATGTCTCTCCCTGCTAACAGTTGAAGATGTGGAGGACATCTATCTGCTAGGAGTCATGATCTTTGGCCTGCTAATGCTGGGGGTATGTGTATGTGCATGTGCCTTCCGGATGGATCGTAAGCTGAGGCGACTTTCAGAGGATATGAAGGTTCTCCGAAAGAAGAAGAACTTCACGTTTGGAGAGTTGGAGGAACGTAAACAACGACTGGAAAAGAAAGCCCGAGGAAATACGGAGGAAAAAGACAGTGAAGAGGAGTAACAACAGGAACAATGACTGCAGACGAGAACACATCACAAAAAAAAGGACAAAAAAAAAAAAAAAAAAAAAAAAGGGAAGAAACGAGGTTGGATGTAAAATTATCTGTGTTCAAATTAGGGGACGGATCTGGATAAGCATAATGCTTTTTTCCGTCGCCCTTTCCGGCATGAAAAAGGACAAAAAAAAGGACAAAAAAAAAAAAAAAAACAATGATGTGATTTTGCTCTGAATGTCAAATGAATTTCTGTGAATGCAACCATGTCGGAAATGAACTGAATAAATAAAATAAATAAATTATAATTTAAAAATTCATAAATTTTGACTGAAATTTAATTATTATATAATTTTTTTCTATCAGGGTCAAGAAGAGATAAACAAACTTTGAAATCCAGTTGATTTTCATGTTCTGATTGTAAGACAAAAACAAACAAAGAAGCGCCTGTTTTTTCAAATGCTACAACAAGAAGTTGCCTTTTTCCAGGAAAAGCTCTTCTTAAAGTGTAACTGATTTTTCTGTCTTAAGCATGTCTGCATATAATTATCAATATTACATCTGATTATAGGAGCTTTCTATGCAGCGTTCCCTGATCAAACTGAGCCTGTGAACAAAGGAGAGTGTGTCTGCTGGTTCGGGGTGGTCAAAGCACCCTTATTCAAGTCAAGAGGATGTACACTGTGACCTCACATAGTCAAGGCACCGCGTCCTGGCCTCGGTCATGTGACTGCAACACACGGACACTCTCATGTGAGCGAGTGGGGGGGAAGTGCTCCGACAGAGCATGCACTGAAAACAGGTTAGTCCAAGCTGTTTGTACTGGCCTGATTCCAGATACAGCTACTGAGTGTGACTGGGTGCAGATAGGAGGGGGACGTGGAACATTTGGAGACAAAAAAAAAGAAAAAAAGCACAGATAAGGACAACAAACTGTAACAGGAAAAGACGGCAAATATTGCAGAGTTAAGGGTAAAGTGGCAAAGCCTTGCACAACAGAAAGAAATAGGAACAAACTGATGAAAACATGGGCCGACGGAGGAGGAGGAGGTGAGGGGTGAAGCCCAGGGGTGGACTGGCCATCTGGCATACCAGGCATCGTCTGAAGTCCAAAGTGGGCCGGTCCAGTCAGCAACTTTGGTTTTTTTTTGACAATTGAGTGGAGGCAGAGAGGGTAACAGGTGGTCAAAAATGGTCCAAAAGTGGCAAAAACGTGGCAAAAAAAGAGTGAAAAGTGACTAAAATGGTCCAAAAGTAGTCAAGAGTGGCCAAAAAATGGACAAATAAAAAGGAGCCAGGTGGTATGTAATGACAAATGAACAAAATGTGGCAAACAATAGTGAAAAAGGGCCAACTAATGAAACTAAAAGAGGAAAAATGTCAGGAAAAAAAGAAGCAAGTTGTATTTATTGGCACCGTAAAAGGTAGTTTATTGGGAACAGTGGCTAAAGTCTGATAAAAGTTTTGTAAAGGGGCAAAAAATGGGACAAAGGAAGTTGCAAAACAAAGTTTTTTTTTGGCTGAATAAAAATCAAAATGAAGTTGAGCACCACTGACTTAATAACGGCTTCTGGTGTCCTCTGATAATGTCGTGGGCTGGTCTGGACAGAAAATGCCAGGGCTGAATGTTGGCCCCAGTCCACCCCTGGTGAAGCCTGATGGGGTTTGTTCTCTAACCTTTCATTTTGATCAGGAAAAATTTGTGATTAATGGATTTTCACACAGATGTGGAATCATTCACCACATCCCCGTGACATTCTTCCCCTCCATACACACTGTGTACACCCACACTGCAGCAGACAGTAAACACGGCACGGAGCAAATGGACTGAAGGAGAAAGGTTGTTTTTATTTATTTATTTTTGAGTAGGGACAGTACATATCAATGAACATACAATAAATGTAGATACTTCAGATTTTACCATCTGTTGTCTCTAGACAGGTTGATGTAAAACATTTCACAAAAACAATATACAATAGGGTTACATACAAGTAAAGGAACAGAGGGATCATAAAATACAGTAACTTTACATTAAAATGGGACACTGGGATCAGAACAACGACACTATCTAGGGAATAGACAGGACACAGGGCAGGGTGAAGGAAAGGACAGAGGACCAAGGACAGGGGACAGAAAAGCAGTTCACATACTCAGAGTTGGTCAGTCAGTTAAAGGAGTGCATACACATCCAAAAAAAAACTACAATTTGAGATCATTTAGAATTACATGAATGGAATTCATTGTATACATTGAATTCATTGGATTTAAGTTATTATAAATGTACATTTTACTGAGTTTCATTACCTTCTAAAAAATAAAATAACTTATTTAAAGTGCCACTGTGCATTGCAAATAGCCCTAAGGTGCATAATAATAATAATAATAATAATAATAATAATAATAATAATCAATTATGTTCACAAGTCTGAACAAGATGGCAAAAAGAAATAAAAAAATATTTTTAAAGTGCTGTAGTGCATTGCACATGGCCCTAAGATACAGTAAAAATAAAAGTTTAAATCAATTATGGTCACAAGTCTGGGTCCTTTAAATGACTTTTAAAAGTATTAAAGCTGGGGGCTTCCCTCACTGTAGTTGGTTAAACTGTTCCACTACCTTTGTAGGACAGGACGTTTTGACCAAAGGTAGTTTTTCTCACAGGAACCTGACAGTCACCCCTAGTGGTCCTTGAGACAGTTGTTCTGTATTTAATGTAGTTATTAAGAGGTGATGGAGCAAACCTATGTAAGCTATTATAATAAAGACTCAATTTGTTTCATTTTATGAAACTTTCAAAGCTCAGTAGATTATACTTTAAAAGAATATTGCAATTGTGGTATGTAAATGATTTTTTGTCTAGAATTTTCAAAGCTTTTTTTTTATAAAGCCTCTCAATTGGTTTTAGAATTGTTACACCTGTCAGAGACCAGAGGGGTATTCCATAAAGGTTTATTCATAAACTCTGGGTCAACATACCCAGCGATGGGAAACTCTGGGTATCGGATTTCCATTACAGCTGGTATGAAGTGGGTCAATCAACCCTGAGTATGTAAAGCTTGGGTTACTTACGTGCACACGCGCGATTAAAAAGCCATCATCAATGGATCAGAGATGACTCGAGCTGCCATGGCAACCACCCGGAAGAGAGTGATTTATTCACCCTATGGGTGAAATAAGCCGGTGTTTGAGGAATATGAGCCTGTTCTAAAGGTGCGTTCAGTCTTCAGTGATTATAGTGGCTTAAATCACCCATAATTAGTCACACTATTTGGTCGCTTCATCACTTTATTGCTTCAGTGACGTGACGAGCGGTGAATAATATGAATAAAATGTGTCTGAGGAGACGTGGCAGCATCATAGTATGGCTGCATAGAGAGCCCTCCCGTTACACTGGATATAAAGGCAGTTACTGCCGCTTGATATAGCATCATTTATATTGATTTTTAATGTAATATTGTCGCCAGAGTCATCTCGACGTCCTAAAAATGGCATAAAAAAACACTGAAGCGGGACGCGAATCATCGCTTCCAAGAGCAGGGTTGCAATTCACTGCGCCATCATACCTTCGAAGAGACGTGATCTACAGATTTAACTGTATAACAATATAAAACAACAATCGAGCCTTAAAAGTGGATTCATTTAAATTTTCATCTCCTCCTTTATATTATCCACAGGTTTGTATTCAGGGAACTTTACTACAGACGTCAGTAGATGTTTTAATGCAGATCAACCTCTCAGTGACTTTCACTTAATGATCTGTATCCACAATGTTAGAAAGAAAACTACCGTTTGCACAAAAAAAAAAAGTCAAGCAACAGTAATGATGTAGTATTGATGTGAGCACGTCTGTGGTGTGTGATGTGACTAATGTGTTTCAGAGAAGAGTGTTAAGGTTCATTAAAGTGTTCAGAAACGGTGTTCAGGTGGGCGGAGCCAGGCAGAAACCCAGGGTTTCTTCGATAAAACCTGCCAGCGACCAGGTTTAGTTCACGGACAATGTTGCCATGGTAACATACTCAGAGAAGAACATACCTCGCGTTTAGGACTGGGATAGTCAGAGTTTCCCTCATTTGAGCCTGAACATACCCTGAGTTTGAACATAACCTGCTTTATGGCATACCCCTTTGATGGTTATACAGTAGCTTACATGGGAAAGGATCGTACAGTGCAAAAGCATCATAGCAGCTTTATCAGTCATTGACCTTCTTATTTGGCTAAAGTTGGACACATTGTATTCAATTATTCTTGTGATCATTTTGACATGACTCGTGAAGGAGAGTGTAGAGTCTAACAACACTCCTAAATAATGAAATTCCTTCACCGCAATTCTTGATCTCCAAAATACTCATTGAGAGAGTGAGCTGCTTCCTCAGATGTTTTTGCACTTGTGTAGATCGCCGCATTATTGGCGTATAGTTGCATGTCCACTCCCTTGCAAACATCTGGCAGATCATTAATGAAGAGTGAACATAAAATGGGCCCCAGGATGGATCCTAGGGGGACCCCTAGTGGACAATCCAAACAAGAGGATCTCACTCCATTGACCACGGTTAACACAAAATGAAAAACCCCACAACACAACAAAAAAAAACGCCCAGAAAGCTCTCAACACAACACAGAATGACGAGCGCTCACAACACAACATAAAAGCCCACCCCCTTTTCAGGTAATTTCTAAATTTATTGGAACATAGTCAGGTGATATATTGTTTAAATTCAACGTCACACAATTTCATTTGTTTTACTCTTTGGAATCGAGTCATTTCACTGAATTCTCAGGAACGTGGTACGTGCGATTCGGCATGGAGACGTTCCGGTCGTAGTTCATCAGAACTTGTTTTTCCAAATCTTGAGTGTGGAATAACATTTAAGTTTTTGTGCATTAAATATATGGTGATACTGGCCAATAAAATGGCTTATAGGCTTCAGTAGCATGAAATAAGTTTCGCAAAAGAGTCATGACATGGAGAAAAGTGCTGAAACGGTCAATCCAACCTGCATTACAAAAGCAGAACTAGAAAACTAGGATTTTTCAGCTTTATTAAGCAATACACACTTGATATTTCAGTGGTGAAAAGTTTTCCTGACAACAATATATTAAAAATGATTGAGTCCAGATGTATTTTTTCCACATTTGTGTCCCTAATGAAAATTTTACCCATAAAACCAAAAAAACACCAATAATTGGGTCTTCATTACTTTGTGGGGTTGGCACATTCTGTTTGCTTGGTTGGAGTCTGTAAATGGCTGCTAATAATGAATAGTATGAATGCGTGGGTAAAATGTGTACAAATCAGGTACAACACAGTGCATAGCACTCAATGATGGACATGAGTTTAGAGTTATTTACATCAAATCGCATTCCTCCAAGAATAGAGGAATTTTGATCATTAGCAGTGTTGGCTAAGCTGTAGTGTGTGTGTGTGTGTGTGCCACACAGTAGCAGATATTTCCCAACAGCAGCAGCTGGGAGGGATTGACACAGCTCAGCTCATTGTTACGAGCACTGAAGTGGCCTCGTGTGGCCTCCACGTTGTGCTCTTCTGAAGTGGCGTAACTAAAGTGACACATGACGTTCAGTTGGTAAATATACATAACTTTCACATTGTGTTAGACCAGGGGTGTCTGACTCATTGTTGTTCAGGGGCCAAATAGGGAGCGGTTTAATCTCATGAGGGCCACGGGTTTCATGCGGGAAATTGTGTCCTAGTTTGTGCTTCTATGTATACATGAAGAAAGTGTCTATTCGTACGGTTGCCGTACGGAATACTCCTGGTGCTATTGGTACGTTTACAGTTAAGCAATTATAATATGATTATAAATTATTTAAATGTATTGTGACCAATTTCAATTTAATGAAGTAAATGTAAAAATGTAATTAGAATTTTAAGGTTTTTTTTTTTTTTTTTTTCACATTAAAAATAACAGTGAGCCCCTGCAAATATTGTTGAATTTCATTTACACAATGATTCATCTTTTCTCTATCATTTTAACTTTCTCCTGCGGGCCGAATTGGATGCTCTAAAGCAGTGGTTCTCAAATGTTTTTGGCTCAAGTACCCCCTTTCTCTTATTTCTGAATCCAAGTCCCCCCATCCCATTGTCTGACTGTAACATTTTGCTCAGAATACTTCGAATGCTTCGAGCGGCGGCGCAGCTGACGAAGCCACCCATGATCCACACCACGATGTCGGGGACGGAGTCTGCGGAGCAGCGCTTCGACCAGACGCACGGGAGCCACGGGCTGAATCCACCGTAATCCATGTGATAACTGGCATCCAGGATCAGTCCCAGGATTTGACCTCCAGATCGCCTTTATCCTCAACAGGACTCCACCACGTTTACGTCGTTTTTTTTGTCCGGAGGACAGGTGCTGACGCCAAGTGAGGAGGAAGTCTGGATGTTTGATCCTTACAGTTGAAGCCCAGACGTACCTCATGTGAACGATTAAGATTAATAAGGGCCTGACGGTCGTAAACTATCAGCGCAGTGATGTTTTGGTACAGAAAACCGATAAATGTGGATACAAACAAAAGTTCCAGCAGAGTGGGCAGACGGCAGCCGGTACATGCTGGTGCCATCTTGGCTCTTTTAAAACTACTATAGAGCATAATTATGGAATGAATGAGTCATAATACACATTTTAAAGAATCTCATTTTATGAATAAGTGGAAAGAAATAATATTTTGTGCAGTGGTTCACAACCTTTTTTGGATTGTGACCCCATTTTGATGTTAAGAATTTGTGGCGAACCAAAAGATTGTTTTTGGTACCCCTTGTAGTGCCATCACGTACCCCCATTTGAGAAACACTGGATCAGTTTGACACGTGTGTTAGACGCTGATTCTGACCATCAGATGTTTAGCAGACCAAGGCAGCACCAATGATCAGATACAAAATGGCATAAAAAGTGAGGGAAAATTGACAAAGAAGGATTAATTTCCTCATCTGTAGGAGGCGCTGTGTGGCAGACCAGCCAAAAAACTTCTTCAGAGTAAGAAAACAATCCTCTGTATTGTATCAAAAACTATAAATATGTAAATACAAGACCAATACAAAGATAAGCTGCTTGGATGTGGTCAATATTACCTTTGCATAGTATCAGGGTTTGAGTCAATTACATTTTAAAATTACAATTACGTCTTCAATTATCCATGTTCAATTACAACTCAATTACGATCACGGTGACCAACATTTTTTCCAATTACAACTAAAATTACAATTATTATTTTATCTCTGAAAGTTGATTACAATTATGTTCTCAATTACTAAATTACAAATTCAATTGATCACAATTACTGAGCTTGAAATAAGTAAGCCCATAAAACGTGACCTTCCTCTTGTGTTAGCTTTCTGTTAGCATCTCTTAAATACACTGTAAAATACACAAAAAAATATTATCTATCATGAAATTTGTTTCTCATCTCTTGGTTCTCAACCTTTTTTCTGTCAGTATACCCATCAAATTCAATTTTTTATTTTTTTATTCTTTTAAATAGTAAAATAATCCTCAATAGAACTGACAAACTGACAGGTAGTGAAAAAACATAATAAGAAACATATTTTAATAATTATTAACTAAGTTTGCGTGAGCCATAGAACTACGTATAACATGGTTCCTTGATTTTATTAAATTATAAAAATTATAGAATTTCCATGACAATTACAATATCAAAGTCAATTATCTGAACTTGATTACATTAAGATTATGATTCTAACAGCAACTTTTTTTTTTTTCGATTACAATTACACTTATAATTGCATCATACTTGTAATTAATCATCAATTTCGCGATTACATCTATTATTGACCCCAACCCTGCATGGTATTATCCTAACCCTTTAAACACCATCTTAACCAGAACAAAGAGGTCAGAACACATTACTCCAGTTTTAAAGTCTTTACACTGGCTCCCAGTCAGCCTCAGAATAGACTTTAAAGTTCTGCTGCTGGTGTATAAATCTGTGAATGGGTTTGGTCCAGAATACATCAGTGACATGTTAGTCAGGTATGAACCCAGCAGGTCTCTCAGATCTATGGACACAGGTCAGATAGTGGAGCCCAGAGCTCACAGTAAACATGGTGATGCTGCTTTTAGTTGTTATGCTGCAAAGAAGTGGAACAAACTGCCAGCAGAGCTGAAGTCAGCATCTATTGTGAACATTTTTAAATCAAAGTTAAAGGCACTTTTTTTCTCTACTGCATATGATTGAGAGAGAGATTTTTAGTCATGTTGTTGATGTCATGATGATTTTACTGATGATTTTAATTGATTTTACTGATGATTTTAAATGTTCTTATTGATTTTAAACAATTGAATGTTTTATCATGTAAAGCACATTGAGTTGCCTTGAGTATGAAATGCGCTATACAAATAAATTTGCCTTGCCTTGCCTTTACATCGCAGAGCCTCACACTTCTTCCTTAGGTCAGCTGACCTCAGGCTCGTCTCTCATTGGCAGATTGCTGCTTCATCTCGTATGTATCTTTGTGGCTTATATATAAGCAGCACTCATTGGGTCAGCAGGAGGGCACTGGATTAATTCCAAGTACGGCTCATCATTAGCAAGTGTTTTTGATCCTGTTACTCTAAGTGCCACATTAGGCTTTCAGTTACAGAATCTCAAGCTGTCATATGATACAAGATTACATGCTATTGAATGGGTTTGTAATCAATATAAAGGGCATACATGTAGATATAGGAACCATCCTTCGTTAAAGTAATAGAAAAATGTTAATACAAAAAACATTAGGTTATTGATTATACTGATAATTAGAGGTGAGACAATATACAAAGTTCACGAGACAAGATGATATATATACGATACTGGCCTCGTGATACAATATTATGGAAAGGAAAAAAATGGCAGTTGGAAAAACGAGCATGCTTTTAAATAAACTCTGGACCTAACCAAAACTTACTCTGGGTATGACTTTTTCCAACTCTAGTGAATATGAATTATAAAACAAACCATGACAATAAAAAGACCAATTTTTTGTTATTCAAAGTGCAAGAAGTGCCATTCTGCAAATAGGACACAAAAACAGAGACTGACAATGTATGCCAGCCGAAGATTAAAACCGAATCTCATCATCATGACATTCATTTTTTTTAACTTTGTCTGTACATGCTGTCAAAGGTCAACACTACAAGAAATGCAATATTTTAAAGACAGCATTGCATGTTTTGTTATTGCAATTAAGTAAAGAAAGTGTCTATCTGTACGGTTGCCGTATGGACAACCCCCGATTCTATTGGAATGGTTACCAAAGTACAAGTATGTAGTGTCTTAGGGTTAGGTTTAGGTTATGGCCCAATATCACAGCAATTTTTGGGGTTAGGGTTAGGTTTAGGGTAAGGTTTAGTCTTAGTCACGCGACCTAAACTGGCCAAATATGGGTGCTGCGTATGGATAGAATGTTGGTATATTGATACGTCACCCGTACGGATAGCCACAGACTAAAATAAACAACATTCTTAAAAAGATTAAAAGATTAAAAAAAAAACAAAAAAAAAAAAAAACGTCTATCTTTGTATGAGTTTTGCATAACAAGTGTTTTTCCAAATCATCAAACTAGAACAGTCTACACAGTCCAGATTTAAGATATGAACATATTATTTGTAATAGTATTGTATGGCTACATTTACTTGCAGCAATTGAGATCTTTGGACATTGACTATGGCTGTTTTCGGATTCGCATACTAACGTATTACACACTCAATGAGTACATACTTGTCTCCTATGTACTGCATTATTAGTATGATTAGGATTAGGGATCCACCGATATGGATTTTTTCAATGCCGAGACCGATTTTTTTCCATCGGCCTTAGCCGATGACGGATACGAACGGTCAATTTCCTTGAGCCGATATTACTTTTGCTCCCTCGTCATAGAGATTACACAATGATGATAACAAATGATGTAAATAATGCTGATTTGGCGAACGCAGCAGCCCGCATCGGCAACTGCCAATACACGTAAAAAACGCAAAAACGTCCGATAATATCGGCCGGCCGATGTATCGGGCTATCACTAATTAGGATGATGACCGTTCCCACTTAAGTATGCTCCCAAGTTTCCCAAGATGCATTTCAAAACCTACAACGACAAAAACCTGAAGCACGCTGAGGCTAAATATCTCCGTTAATTTGCCACCTTTGAAAGTTCTGAAAGTATTTTAAGTGAGAAAGTGACCAAGTAGAACGTCAACATGTTGTCATTTGATCCATAAAACTCATGGAAACACATTTCATTCCCACATTTCGGAGATTTTCAGACACCCACCATTTTGCTACTGACTAAACTTCTGGTTAACTTCAGAATAAGAAGAATAAGAGCCTTATTTGAAACTAATGGAAGACAAGAAGAGATGCTTTTTTTTTGAAAAGGGGATTTTGATTTTTGGCTTTTAGCCGATCCCATGGTGATTTTACATTCTACCGCAATGCATCATGGGGCAGTTGAGTATGAAGTGTGCCCACTGTGCATACTTCAAAAATGTCCAGATATAGTGCACATCGTATTTCTCACGTACTCAATCTTTCCATACTATCTAATTGGAACGCACTACATACTCATTATGATGATTAGTACGTTAGTATTACATTTCGAACACAGACTATGTCTCCTGCAGCTGAAAAGACAGTAGCAGGGAGAGAAAGGTGGGCTTGAACAATGCCACCACATCCATCAGTGAGATACACCTCAAGGTATGTGGGTTCAAATCCCACTTCTTACATCTCAGCCTGAAACACAGGTGATAAAAGGGGAAAAAATACCCCCAAAAAAAACATTTGTATCAGAGGAAGCAGTTGTGGATACAACTTTTTATTTTTGATTTCCAGTACAGTCTGAAGAACAATACTTTTTTGGTGCAAAAAGTAGTTCGTTCTCATCTTCCTTCAGCTCCTCTACACGCTTTATAGTCAATAGCTGGCCAATCAAGGCTACTGGTCACAGGTGGAGCTCTCATCTGCAATTCAAAACTAAATCAGCACCAAAACAAGTGAAATAAACATTGACCTAATAAACACATATTGCTCGTGCCTCTTCACCTTCAGTCAAGTCAAAATGAACAAGAAAATAAATAAAAGGAAAACAAGCACAGTATCTCATGACAGTTAGCATCTCACAGAGTCCATCAGGACTCATCGAACAACGAGAACCAACCTCCAGAACAAATTCAACGAGGGACAAACTGTACGAGCAGAAGTTCCCATTCTTGCTAAAAAGCTTTAACAATTAGTTACCAAACTCTTATTGAGTGTTGTTAAAAGGAAAGGTGATGTAACAGTCACAGTTTTTTTAGAACTTGTTCCCAGCATCACATTCAAAATGACAGTAGTTTTAATGGATTGAACATTAAATATCTTGCCTTTGTAGTGTATTCAGTTAAATATAGGTTAAAAAAGATTTGCTCTTGTAGTTGTAGTCCTGTTTTCAATTTACATTATTGTATTTTTAACATCTCAACTTCATTTGGAATTGGGGTTTTACAAATGAAACAACGATTAGCAAACATAAAAGTGACTACGATTGTCAAGTCATCATCAAACCAGGAATGTTTCTTAAATACAAAAAACCCAGAAAAGAAATCAATAGACCCCTTAGTGGGGTGGACACCTGGGTCCTTTCTCTGTGGAGTTTGCATGTTCTCCCCATGCTGCGTGGGTTTCCTCCGGGTCCTCCGGCTTCCTCCCACAATCCAAAAACATGACTGTAAGGTTGATTGGAGTCTCTAAATTGCCCATAGGAGTGAATGAGAGTGAGTGGTTGTCTGTCTGTGTTGCCTGCGATGGACTGGCACCCTGTCCAGGGTGTACCCCCGCCTAGCGCCCAATGAGAGCCGGAGATTGGCACCGGCAGACCCCCGCGACCCTGTCAAACAGGAATAAGTGGGTCTGAAAATGGATGGATGGATGGATGGCTATACACTAGATGATGCAAGTGGGATTCGCCAGCGTAGCTCAATCATCTTACTTCAGACAGCTGACGTTCTGACATTCTGACGCGCTCTACGGTAGCTGTTGGAAGGTGAGTAATAAGTTTAAACAAAAATACCCTTAACTTGATGAAATATTGAGGGATTTACAAACGGTTTGCCTTATTACAAACCTTATTATACATAGGTATGACATAGGAAGCTTGTACATATTGAAATTGCGGCTTGCTGTTTGAATATTGGTTGAAAATTGAGCAAGTTAGGGTTATTTAAATAGTACGTGCACCATTGACATCGATGTAATGAGCGGAGCCAGCTGTCTGAGGTAAGATGACTGGGGAGCGACTTTGGTACGTCGCTCCCCAGTGTCTAACAGCGAGGGTAAGACATCTAGTGTTTATATAAATCTATGGTGGTTTGCCTCCAGGCTAAGCCCCACCCAACAAAATACGTCACAATGTTTGCAAACAATCAAAGGGTCTATAGCCTCTGAACAATGCAGTATATTAAAAGTAATATAACTACAAAAGTTTTTATTCGATGCTCAGTTCCCTGAGACTACTGATATTAATCCCACTTTTCATCTAATTACGGGGCGCTGCCCTTGTCGCGACACACAGTTCTCCCGCCCCTGTCCTCCCATGTTATATGTGATTGTCTTTTCATGTTTCTTGGACGGGATGAAGCTGAAATGTCATTTTGTTGCTGTGTAACATGTGCTGAAGAACATCTTACCTGCAAGCTTACGGCTAAGATTAAAACAGCTAGAAATACATGCAGTATATTTACACAACTTCAACAAGGGTTTAAGCAGCAATCAGTTTGTAATTTGTGTGACAGCTAATGAATATATTTGTATTTGTGTTTAGTGAAGCTTTGTAGTGGTCCCGTTCCTAAAAAGTCATGTTCCATTGACAAAATACACCATTGCATGCAATTGGTGTAATTGGTGTATAGGATTTAAAATTTTATTTGTTAATTTTATCGTGGTAACTTTTTGGATAAATTTTTTTGCATTATTTGGAAGAAAAAAAATAATTGTTTTGTTTTTTTTAAAGAACTTTGTAAATGTTCAAAACAAAAGAGGTAAACTTTAGCAAATTAGTAACACTCGGATTAGGGAGTGAGTCAGTTATGGGGCTTATCATTTATCACAGTGCTCCGTCTGTGGCGCTAACGTGACATCTGTGTGTCATGGCTCGCTTTAACGCGGAGGACTGGGGTTGAAGCCATTTGCTTTGACTGTGAGTGACTCTACTGTACGTCACTATGCAGACGCCTGTGTGCAACACTTCCGCACTGGGAATGGGAACAGGAACACTGGGACAATACTGTCATTACTAATAATATTAGTAGTTTCTGCACTTTCCTGCAGTAATGTGTACAGAATGCTGTGCCTCGTAACTGAATGTAAAAGTGCAATAGTGTGTGTCTGAACACATTTAAATGTTTCAGGTCAACATTTACTCTGCATTTCTCTCATATTTACACTGGAGTTTTCTAAACCAATAAGTTAGATTCTTTTTGCTCTCTATTTTAACAGATGATCTTGCTTATTTTATTTAAATAAGTAATATTTTTGGTAATAACAGACTGACCTTTGACTGTAGTGGTGGGAACAAGTCACTGATTCTCAAGTCTCATGTAAGTCTCTTTAATTCACTAGTCTTAACAAGTCATGAGTACATAATGTACCACAGCTAGCGCCATTTTACAGAGCAAGTTTATTCATTATTCATAATTTTTCCGAATAAATTATTAATCATGGTATAATCTTTAAATCCAAAGGATATCACTCTTGGAACCATTTTCTCTGCTAGTGCACACACGTCTCAGCCCAGCTTGATGTTTTGAGTTTGTTTAAAGCTGGACCTGTCAATCAAAGTCTTGTTTGCCTTCAGATGGTAGAGTGCCTTCCTGCAGGGGTTTAAGCAGACTTATTGCTCATTAATGATATTTTAAAATATTTGTTATCAAATGGTGGGAAGTCAAGTTTTCACGAGTCATTAGGCTCAAGTCCGAGTTAAGTCACGAGTCATTTGTTTTAAAGTCTATGTTGAATTGCAAGTCTTTCCTGATTTTGACAAGTCAAATCTAAAGTCATCAATTTTGTGACTCGGTTCCAAGTCAAGTCTATGGCTGCATTCGAATAATTCCTCGTATCTCCTTTCCTATCCACCATTCCTTAAACTTGTGGATGACGTCACAGGGTTAAGGAAAGGTGTTAGGAGACTTCCTAAAGGAGTTTGGGAAAGGTCATCACGTTGTTTTGACAATCAGATGAACTTAGCACCAATTATGGGCTAGATTAATGCTAATGCTAGGCAAAGCTAATGCTAACACTAATGCTAATGCTAATGCCAATATTAACGCTAGGCTAATGCGTAGTTAATGGTAATGCCACTGTTAATGCTAGGCTAATGCTATTGCTAGGCTAATGTGAATGCTAACGCTAGGCTAATGCTAATTCCAGCTAATGCAGTGTGACACGGGCCAACACCTGCATCCTCACTTGCAGTGAGGAAAAGATGCTGGTCACTGTAATCATAATTCAACATGGGTGTTGAAAATGTAATTAAGAAGGTGTTAGGGGACTTCCTAAAAGAGTTTGGAAAAGGCCATCACGTTGTTTTAACAATCAGATGCACTTAGCACAGATTATGGGCTAGATTAATGCTAATGCTAATGCTAATGCTAATGCTAATATTAACACTAGGCTAATGCTTAGTTAATGGTAATGCCAATGTTAATGCTAGGCTAATGCTAATGCTACGCTATTGCTAGGCTAATGTGAATGCTAACGCTAGGCTAATGCTAATTCCAGCTAATGGAGTATGACACGGGCCAACACCTGCATCCTCACTTGCAGTGAGGAAAAGATGCTGGTCACTGTAATTGTAATTCAATATGGGTGTTGAAAATGTAATTAAGAAGGTATTAGACTTCCTAAATGAGTTTGGAAAAGGCCATCACGTTGTTTTGATAATCAGATGCACTTCAATCTCAATCTCAATCTTTTATTTGTATAGCACCAAATCATAACCAATGGTATCTCAAGACACTTTACAGTAGAGCAGTCTTAAGGACGGACTCTTCATTTTATGGAGACACACATATGCATATATACGTATATACACATACATATGTATCCCACACCCAACATGAATTCATCATGGCGGCAAGGAAAACCTTCTGTTAAGCAGCAGGAACCTTGTGTGGATCCCATTCTTATGATGAACAGCCATCCACGTTATGCTGTTGGGTGTGTGCAGAGGAAAGGGTGGAGACAGAGTTGTTGAGACTGTAACGCCACACTGAGGATCCCAAGGACCTACAAGACAAAAGCCAGAAGGAGTACAGGAGCAAACACACAAGGGAAGAAGCAGACATAGAGGGAGTGTTCGAGAGAGGAATGGGACCCTCTCCGGTCCCTCTCTAACCTGACCTCTCTCTTAACGCCCTCTCCAACCTCTCTCCAACCGAGCATGCCAGACCCCCTGGCTGTCTATGCCTACTGCATCTTAACTATGAGCTATGAGCTGGTTCCTAACTAAAAGCTTTACCAAAGAGGAATGTTTTGAGCCTAACTTTAAAGGTAGAGAGGGTGTCTGCCCCTCTCTACCCCTCTCTACCCCTCTCTAGCACTTCCGCTCAGTGACGTAACAATCCGACTACAGTGAAGGTTAATGACGTCTGTTGTGGTAAAGACAAAAAACTACAAATTTCCAAAAATGATCTACTAAAAGCATTTATAACACTTTCCCCTGTGCCTCTAACTGCTGATATAATCTCAGATATCACAAGGTTTGAACGTAAATAAAAGGAAACGAGGCTACCAGGCTACGAGGAACAAAAGTAATACTAAAAGAAAGTCACATTGAGAATGTTCGTTCACACATCTTCCACAGAAATCAACTTTAATCCAAAATAAGTATGATTTTATGAAATTGTTAGATTTATGCAAGATATAGGCCTACATAACGTTGTAGGCATACAAATGTACAACTACACAAAGCATTCCTAGGTGATTTAACAATGTTGAATAAAGCATAATATTAATAAAAATGTCTCAGATCCCTATTTCTTGAGCGACAGAGTGCTTTATTTTCAGTCATTGTGAGTTTCCGTGAACGCTCGGATGAGCGGGTCCCTTTAAATGTTGTCGCCGTAAGGAATTGTGGGGCAGAATTTTGTGGTCCCTTTTTCCTCTGGTAAAGGATGCACCAGTGCTTCCTAGGCTGAAGGAGGTTATAAAGGAAGCATTGAGCCTCCTTTCCTTAGCTTTTAGAGAATTGTCATGGCCACCACTTAAACACTTCCGGGGGTTAAGGAAAAGTGGATAGGAAAGGAGATAGGAGGGACTATTCGGACGCACCCCTAGTCATGTAATTTGAGTCCACACCTCTGCCTTTAACAAAGCCAAAACCTTTGCAGTCTGCATGGTTCACACACGTTTTCACTCTTTATCTTAATGAAAACAAATACAGGTAGAAAGCACTCAGAGAGCACAGTGATTAAGGATTACATTAAATTTAATTTCAAAGTGTTCATTGTCATATGTGCAGTTAGAAACACGTTTTCCCGTACAATGAAATTACTACCTTGATATAATACAATGAAATTACTACCTTGCTTATGAACTAAGATATAATACAATAAAATTACCTTGCTTATGAACTAAGATATAATAATGTGTTTATACAAGTTAAATCTAACAGTGGAAAATACAACACTGCCAATAGAACTAACAACAGCTGGATTAACCTTGATGTAGAGACAAAACAAGCTGCAAACCTGTGTGTCCAAAAGAGACATTCCCGAGTGGTGACACTATGGATGAAAAGGGAAAAAAACTTCCAAACACCTTCGAAAGAGGAACTATTCTTGCACTGGAGGAATGCTAACAACGTCTGGCAGGGAACAAGGCCAACACGAACAACGATAGAGAGGAGGAGGAATAAAAAAAAAAAAAAGACAACACTGACTACAGATGAGAATACACAAAAAAGGACTGTTCAGAACAACTCAAGAATGTTTGACCAGAGAGACATGTAAACCCATGTAAATTTGCGATGGTAAAACAGGGGACGGGACCCAGATAAGCAAACTGCTTCTCTCGTCTGCTTTTTCGGCATGTACAAAAAAAAAAAAAAAAAAATGTAAAAAAAAAAAAAGTGAATGTAACCATGTCGGAAATAAACTGAATAAATAAATAAATAAATAAACCATAGCAGTCCCACATATTGTATTGTCACCTCAATGTTAGATTTGGGATACTGTTCCAGATCATTACCAAAATCTAATAACTTGTCTAAATATGTCCTTAAAATCTGTTAATTTAAGTTGTTCAACCTACCATCATCCATGTATTCACTTACAGCAGGGGCTCGCTGAAAGCTGCTCTGTCCTCTGTATTTTTGCTCTTTTTTGTCATCTAATTTCTTTTTTTTCCAGGCTATCACCTTTCGCCATTTCTATCAAAGAACATCCATCAGCGAAATATGGCTCTATATGATCTAGTTGCACCCACAGCACTGTGTCAGCTGTCTGGAACAGACTGCTGTTACTGCAGCTGATGGTGGTGGGGTTGGTAAGGTTATGAAGCACACCCTCCAGCATTTAGCTGCGTCAATAATCGCATTAGTATTACAACGTTTACCGTACACTACACTTAAATGATAATGACCTCATGCTAAGTTTTTCTTCATGCAAACAGCTTTTAATCCCAATTGTTCGTAAAATCTAGTGCTACCCTAAATCTTAAAACACCTGACTGTTGCGAAGGCCCTTCAAAAGACGAGATTTGTTCAAAAAAATGTAGCACTTTTCTAAATGTAGAACAGAATGGGGCAGTACTGTATGTAAGAACAGTTGCTATGACGACACTGACATCATTCCTGGCAAACAAATTGACGACTTCTCAATAATGGATCTGTGTGCCAGATCTAGTCATGGTCTACAGGCAGATGTGAAGAGGCCGTGTTTATGTTTGTAGGGTGAAAAAAAAACTTAGAATGAGGCTAAAATTCAGGGAGGAAAAATCAATAACTCTACCAATGAGTTTAAACAAGAATAAAAATCAATTTCTAAATAATACTTGTAATTATTTCTTAGGAAAGTGAAGCACAATGCACACCAGGGTTGGGTTCAGTTGTAATTGTGATTGAGTAATTTATAATTAATTACAATTATGGCATAAATAATTGCAGTTTTAAAAATATGATGCTGTTGTTATTGTAATCAAATTGTAATTGAGTTGAAATAATTGACTTTGTAATTGTAATTGTCATGAAAATTCTATAAAAAATTATCATTAATAATTCAACGCAAAACTGGTGAACCATGTTACAGTTCTATGTACAGTTCTACACATATGTAGTTAACAATTATCAAAATATGTTTCATATCAAGCTTTCCTACATTTTACCATAAATACAAAAAAATGAAATCTAGGGCTACACTGAACACATGAAATATTAAAACCTATATTTTGTATTAATTAGGAAGCCGAACAAGGTAACCAATTGATAGGAAAAAAATTAGATGATAGATATTTGGTTTTAGTGTATTTTACAGCTGATATAGGACCTGTTATCATTAGAGATGCTAACAGAAAGCTAACACAAGAGGAAAGTTACGTTTTATGGGGTTAGATTATGGGCTAGATTAATGCTAACGCTAGGCTAATGCTAATTCTAGGCTAATGTTAATGCTAATGCTTAGCTAATGTCTAGCTAATGTTAATGCTAATACTTAGCTAATGCTAATGCTAATGCTAATGCTTAGCTAATGCTAATGCTAATATCAATGCTAGGCTAATGCTAATGCTAATGTTAATGCTAAGCTAATGCTAACGTTAGGCTAATGTTAGGCTAATGTGAATGCTAACGCTAGGCCAATGCTAATTCTAGCTAATGCAGCGCGACACGGGCCAGCACCTGCATCTTCACACAAATATTCTAGTTGTAATTGACATTCTGAGGATAAAAAATAATTGCAATTGAATTGAAATTGGAAAAAAATGCTGGTCACTGTAATTGTAATTCAACATGGGTAGTTGAAAATGTAATTGACCATATGGTAAGAAAGAAAACATGTTTAATCTGAAAAAGCCAGCTTCCTGCTACAATGCTAACATCTAATGCTGATGTTTTTGTGAATGTCTTTTTCTATTTCTAATCCATAAGCTTTGACTGGAGGAAAAAGGCTTTTGATTCCTCGTACTATACTGGGATGAAGAACACATGGACACATGGACACATGGACACATGGACGGCACTCAGAGTGAAAGCTGTTCTGTTCACAGGCTTCCGCTGCTCATTTTCGTAGTAAATTGACTGAACCACAGAATAGATGTGAACTATAAAGACACAGCGTTATCATGTAGTGTGGCACGTGTGCAGAGCCATTAGGAGCATAAATAAAGCACTGAGGTCTGTGTTATCAAGGCTAATGATCCTCTTCCTCTCCCCCGTCTGTTCTCTTCTGCACTGTGGATGATTCATGACGCAGCACCTGGCATGTGAAACATAATCCTCCGACATGGATCAAATAGTGGAGCAGAATGTTGTTTAAATATGACGAGCACAGCTGATCCCTATTGTGTAACCATCCTTAGCATCCAGATGGCTGATATGTATCTGTCCTGGGGTTGAAAACGCTATACCCCGGCTCAAACATGTAACCGCTGGATATCTGTGTGGCTAATACCTCATTATTCCTCTTTTCATCCTTCTCTGTTAGGTCTGTGTGGATAATCTGTGAGCTCCCACGCAAAGAGGAATGCTTGTTTGCCCATGCATGTTGGTATGAGAGCGTGTCTCAGAGGACGAGCAAATACCACCTCTGCCTATATTAATGACATTCCGAGCACTGGTGTGAAAAGGGAGCTCTCAGGCCAACCCTCCTCCTCCTCCCCCTCCATCTTTCCACTAGCCTGCTCCTCCATTTGTAAACAACTTAGAAAGAAGAAGCACATAAACTCTGATCCGTGCTCACAACACAGTGCACAGCACTACATTACAATGCAGCAGACACACCTTTTCCACTGTGGAAAAAAACACTTACAGCTGCCTTCCTCTAAAAACCATAAAGAATTTAAAGAAGCTTGCTCCTTTGAATTTAAGGGGAATAATAAAACATGTTCTTGTATATGTGTATTGCTACCATAGAGCTACCATGAATACTAATCCAATGTCACCCCTTCCTCCATAAATATAGCTGTAGTTTAATAACTGAGCAGTAAACCTGTTTTATCAGGATCTTATTTATTCAGTTTGGATATGATAGATAAGCATGGACACTTGCAAGACATCAATAAAGCAATAAAAGTGATCAACATGTAAAAATGGAAGCATTCTAAAGTAAGATAACTAATATTAATTACAATACCTACTTTCATTCATATATAACATATTACATTAATAAACTTAAAGCTGCAGTTTGTAGAATCTGTGAGACTGGAATGGAAACAACCCCTCACCTCCTTGCTTTGAATTCAGTCGTGGGCATCCTTGTGAACGCGCAAAACTGTGTAGCTATTTGTTCCATCTATCCATTTTCTGACCTGCTTGTTACTTTTTTCAGGGTCACGGGGGTCTGCTGGTGCCTATCTCTAGCTCTCATTCAGCATTAGGCAGGGGTACACTTTTGACAGACAACCACTCGCACTCATATTCACTCCTACGGGCAATTTTAGAGAATCCAATCAACCTAACAGTACCCGAAGAAAACCTATGCAAGCACAGGGAGAACATGCAAACTCCACATAGAAAGAACCCAAGTGTCACCTTTACAAGTAAAAAATGGTATGAAATACTATTTATTTCATTTTTTTTTAACTTGCGAGAACAAGTAAATGGTAACAAAGTGTTTTTCAAGTACCAATATCAGAAACCATATATGTTTATTAAACTGTCAAATCACATTTTTCAAAAAAGTTTAACTTTTACTTCTACAACAGATTCGGATTCCGTTAAGTTCTTCAATTCTTTAAAAAGAGAAAAAGAAAAGAAAGTAACCAGACACATCTATAAAAGTGTTCAGTATGTTTTATGAATATAAAGTGCAATCAACTTCTAAGCTAAAATGCATTGAGTAGTGAGGTAGTTTAACGAGGTCTGATATGGATCACTGACACCTAGTGACCGGTGTCACGTACTGAGTTTACCTCCTTACTGAGATTATAACCCTAACCCTAACATAATCCAATAAACAAAACTCGTGTCTGTTCACTTTGAAAACAAAAATAAACAAAAATAAATTGCGCATGCACATATGCAGTATGCGCATATACAATCTCAGTACGATGCGCACTCAGTACATGACACCGGGCCTTTACGTGCTATGCATACGTTAGCGCAATTAAAAATTAATAATAATAATTGATTTTGACATTTTTTAGATCAATGCGATAATTGCGCTGTGAAATATTGCGATATGTTGCTGAATCGATTTTTTCTTACACCTTTACTAACCACTAAGCCACCGTGCGACCTAACTATTTGTTCTGTGTTGCTATTTATCTGTTATCACGCTCCCTCTTAGAATCTCACTTTTCCACTTCGGTCTTCCTTTTTTTTTGGCTTGCTTTGCCGTGTAAGCCATTTTGCTTAACGCCACGATGGGAACTTTTCCTGCTGGAACGTCCACCATTGCACCTTCAGCACCGATAAGACATAAACATGCATCTTTTGTCGAGTAGCCAATAATACCACTTAATGACCACATGGAACTATTGGTTTCTAAAACGATTTCTGATTGGCTGAACAATACCGTCACAGTGCTTATCATTTTCTACAAGTTGAATGAGGAGCCAAGAGAAGGCACAAAGGTCCAGTGTTCTGCCATAAGAACTTTGATTTACAGTATGCTGAAAGA